>NW_010403170.1:43205-55578 GCF_000710305.1 Buceros rhinoceros silvestris | reverse complement strand
TGATGGGTCAGGCCCTGCCATGTCTGTACTCTGCTGATGCTGCGGCAGATCACTGGGAATCAGGGTCCTGTGACGGATGGACACATATCAGCACTCCATGTTACCAGATGTCCTGCAGGATTATATCTTGCACGGGAACAGGAAGCTTGCAGGAGCTCAGGTGGTGGCAGAAGGTCACCTGTTGGGGCAAGATCCCGGCAGAAGAGAGACAGAGCCTCCTGCGTGCTGGTGCAACAGCTGGCGATGCATGCTGAACCCAAGGTGGCTTCTCTGTGTCCTACACATCCTTGGACACCTGCCCTTTTCCTGCAGAGAAGATCCTCTTTCCAGGCAGATCAGCGTTTATCCTTCATCCAAAGACTCTGGTCAAAATGCTGATCCCAACCGTGAAAGAGCCTGTTTGAGCCAAGTTCTTCAGCTATTTTGGAATGACAGCCTGAAACCGGAATGCCAGTGGAGAGCAGAACAAAGCAGGGTTGGGCGTGCGCAGTCCAGCCAGGACTCGCTGTGTTAGCTGCGAGGAGACCAAGCGAAAACCCATCCTGTGTGTGTTCGAGTACACAGATATTCCAGCTCAGAGCAGGTATTGGATGCAATTAAGACTGAGTTCAGGGATGACAGCTCTCAGAGCTCATGACTATACCATCATTAGACAGCTGGTGTGGACACTCAGGCCAGGAATGAGATTAAAGCAAACAGAGTTTTAGACAACAACATGGTGTGAGAAGGGAGGAAACAAGTAGAAACTAAATCCTTCAGATTACAGAGCAAAGGAAGCAAGTGCTGCACCAACACTCAGGCTTGGAAATGAGAAGTTCAATCCCAGTTCTATTAGATGCCTGAATTTATCACGAATTGTGAGGCAGGGTATGGGCAGCCAGCAGCCACCCACCGTTCATGACCTGCGGTACCATCAAGGAGCTTGTGCGGTTCCCCAGGGAGCCAGAGGCTCAGAGATGTGCTACGTATGAATTCTGCCCACGTGGAAAACATGACGGTTCCACGTCAGCTTCAGAAGAATGATGGAGGATGCCCTTATTTGTACCAACAGACAGAGAGCATATGCCGTGAGGTGGTGACAGTGCGTAGGACACATCAGCCTTTCATCATCTTTGTACTTCACTCCTATGGGCTCGCTTTGCTGCCCCAGACTGCTCCCTGCACACGAACCACCGCTGGGGAGGTCCTGCTGTTCTCATCAGCTTAGAAACACTCGGCATGACCCAGCCTTCCCTCGTGCTGCCTCTCGCAGCCCACAGCAAGCTCTGCGTGTGGTGCAGGAGGCAGAAAGGGGTGTGAGACGTGTGGGGGCATGTTGTTGCAGGTCTCGCAGTGGCTGCACTACTGAGGTGTAGCTGGTAGTCCTGTCTCTGTGCCAGGGACCTCTTTGCCTAGTTCCAGCTAAAGGTAAGGAAGATCAGCAGCCTCGAGGAGCTACAGAACTGGCAGGTTTGGCTGCATCAGGAGGGGTCAAGACAGAGCCCTAAGGGAAAGGAAGGCAGGGATAGGGGAAGAGGGAGGGAGGGATTTGTCATCAGAAAGGCAGATGTTTGAGAGGGAAGGCAGCTAAGAATTCTTCTCTTTTTCCAACTGGATGGAGGTTGTACAGACGGAGACTGCATCGCTTCTAGACTAGGACCAACCATACTTTTGACAGTACGAAACGACCACAGCCAACTCCAGTGTTCAGCTGCCAAAGTCACAGCTGAAGAGACGCTGCTGTCTGGGAAGAGCAAAGCAAAGGACAGTTCTCTGCACTCCCTCTCTCTGCCTTAGCTGTAGCCTTGGAAGGTACCTGGTGCTTTAAAGACCTTGGCAGAGACAAAGGTAGAAGTGATCCAGACAAATCAATTAAGACGTCTACATCTGAGCTACTCAGATTAGACTCTCTTTAAAGTTAATGGACATCGTACAAGTCATCATGCACTAAAATAGAGAGCTAAAACAGGACAGCTGACTCATGCCTAAAAATACCCAGTCACCTCCATTAACTGGTACGGGGAGCCTAGAGCGCCCAGGCTGGCTGCAGATGAATGTACACTGCAGGTTTCTCAGAGGGTGAGAAGAGAATTCCACCCCAGGTTCCTGTCCGTCAGCTGTGAGAAATACCTGTGCTATGGTTTGCTGCCTTCCTCTGGTTCCCCCCTCCACGCCCACAGACACTTGAGTGCACAGCCAGGAACGTGACAGCCCAGGCTGAGATCCACAGCACAGATCCTTTCTCTTTTAAGGGATCTGCCACTCCTGGAGATCAGAGGAACTGAAAACTGAAGCTTTCAGCCCTGGCTCTGTATCCACCACACAGCAGCCTGCAGCCCCCGCCTGCGCTTCACTAAGGGTCGGCCCCACAGTCGGCTCCTGACACCAACTTTTTCATGTGATCCAGCAAAACTGGGGAGAGAAACGGTAGTGAGAGAGATGGTTGCCTTGTGATTACCTTCAAGGGAGGTGGGGAAGAAGAGCATATCAGGTCAGGAGGGTTTAAAGACAAAAGTGCCTGGCCGTGGCCTGCAGGGGTTGTTATTGGCAGGAAAGTCACCTTTGGGGCTGAGAATCACAGAGTGCTCCTGGGAAGAAAAGCTCTTGTAACTGAGAAGAAAAGACTTTCCCTCACCAGGCCTGACAAAATCAGTGGGAACACTTGCATGAATTTGAAAGCTTCATTTATCCACGTCACTCCAGTCACCTCTGGAGAGGCTGTGGGGGGGAAGAGAGCTGCCAGGAAAGGATGGGAAACTGGTTTGGGCAGCACAGCCCAACCCAGAAACCATCCCTGAACTGTGTCAACTCCTAAAATAACAGGGATGCTTTATTTTCATCAATCTTCGTCCTGCATCCCTCTAATTCCACAGCGTATTTCTCATGATCGGAGATCTTCCATGACTACACTGGTGCCTGTTTTCACCACGGGAGGCCATGACTTCCCAGATCAGGACACACTGAGTGCTGCTGGAAAAGCCCTCGGTGCTGCTCTGGGTTGCCCAGCCCAAATCCTGTTCCTCAGGCAGGAGGCGCATGATGCTCTTGCTGGGCATGATGATTCCTACCCGGGGTTGCTGTGAGCGGCTGGCTTTCCTCCTCAGCACTCCTGACAGCCGGCTGTCAGCGAGCACCCACGTCAAAGCTACTCTGGAGTCATCAATAACTTACTGTCAGGAGTGGATGCTTTTTGGGTGGCTGCCCCAGTAAGTGCTGTGTGGATTCCTGGAAGCGAGCCCTACAAATACCTTCATTAAACTTTAAACTGATATAAAGAAGATGTGCAACTGAGCAGGCTAATAATAGCACCAGACGGTTTCTTATGCAGAACGTCTCCGTGAAGATATTCTTTATAACATCATTGGCACAACTGGGACTTTGCATAATTAAATTTGATTTCACTTTCTTACAATTCTAAGCATAACTGGAGAGTTCTAATTAGTTACAATTATTCTTTTCAGAAATGTGTTCTATTTAGTGTAATCTCGTATTCATCTAGCCAAATGCCATATGTATTTATTATTATTATCGCCTACTGATAGCTTTTTAACTGACACATTTTGACCGAGATAAACAACTACATGCCTCCCAACCACAACTCTTTGTGTGGCATCTGCTCTGGGTGGTAAAATAATTTGCTAAGTGAAAAATAATGGCTTATGGAGATAAGATAACTTTCCATTCGACTGTTTTAAGTAGAGATAAAAATGCAGGCTGGGTATCTCCTAGATCTAATATTCCCACACCCCTCCCCACCAAAAGCTGCTAACAAAGTGGCCTCAGCAGAACTTCTCATTAACGAAGCTTCCTCACCTAACTGTGTTTCCTTTTCTGCTAGAAGACAGTGGACAAACAGGCTACAGCTTTCTCTCCACGGCTACCCCACCTGGCTGGCTGGCCCATGGGCACTCCTCACACCACTCAGCCGGAGATCAAGTCTTGCAAGGCCAGAAGCATCCACGCCCAAGAAGCCCACCCTGGTGAAAAAGACGTACGTTGGCCTGTAGTCGGTCCTATCCTTGGCGAGAGGTCCCCAAACACGACCCGCCCCCACGTGCTGTTTGTGCTCTGGAAGCCATGTCGTGCCAATTACAAGAGCAACCAGGCAAAAAATACCTCTTCTCTGCACGACTGTGCCCTGAGCAGAAGTTGTCCAGATGCTGTCCCTCACTGTGTTCACTCAAGCAAGAGGCAGAACTACCAGCTGAAATAGAAAGAGACAAAAAGTGATAAATTCAAGAGCAAAACACCGGAACTTATTTCCTCTTCACAAAACTAATGAACCCCACGAGCCCATAGGTTGCAAAGCAAATTAAATAAACGTCTTTCCCTTCTAAAATGTGGGTAATTACAGCAAGTGGAATCGACTTTATGTTTGTCTTCTCTCTAATTCACTACAGGTACCAATCTGGTGAGATACAGATGGGAAATGGCAAGACAAACCTCTATCAAAACAAAAACAACACGAAACGAAGGAGCTGGAGCAGGTCGGGGAGGAGCGCATCGCTTTACAGATTATGTAAGTTATTTTGTCTCAGCGACGCTTACCATTTCTTTAGCGGTTTACAGTCACAGATGTAGGACACAGTCTGCCTTTGGAGGTGATTCTATCATGCACGAGGCTTTGAAAAGATCCACCAGCAAGTTAAAAGTAATTGAGTTTAGAAAAGCATTTGTACTTACCAACTATACTGCAGGCTCTCGACGCTTTCTAGGTCAATGCTGTATCCAACTTAGTTTGCAGTTTTCTCAGCACCAAGCACTTCGAAATCCTAAATATACAACCAGCATCACGTTGCTGAAGTTAATAATGAGATTATTTTATTTGCCTGTGGATTTTTATGTATACAGATGGTTTATTCTTCATGCTTTCCCTGTTTTTTTGCTGGACAGGGGCATTAGAAATTTACTTGGGGGGTAGAGACAAAAGCAGCTCACGTTGTAGGTTACTCTTTTTCAGCTGGGACATCAAAAAGCTACCAAGCCCTTCCCCCACCATTTTCAGGTTGACAGCAATGGACAATAATTTGAAAATTACCGATTAAATTCAGTTTTGAAGGGTTAGTCTCAGACTCGGTCTCTTTTGTCAAGAAATACACTTGACAAATTCTGTTGAAACAATTCAGAGTTAAAATACTGAAATTTAGTCCCCACCCTGATACTTCTGGGTGCACCCACTTGAAAGACAACCCCCTGACTGTAGGAAAATTATTCTGGTACCAAACCCTGCTTGTTTATGGAACAAGCAGGGTTTGGTAGAACCCAGCCCACCATTTTTAATATGCCAGCATTACATAAGAGAGATTAAACAAGAGGTTTCATGTTCAGCGTACGAAGCTCTCTATTCTAGGTCACCGGCAGTAACCCTCCATCGTCGAGCAGTAATGAGCTTTATAGTTTCATTAAAATATTACTTCTCCTTTTGAGCATTACGGATGAGTTCTTTTCTGGTTCTCGTTATCTGTTTGTATTTGGCCCAGCTATTTCATTATTGATGTAAAGAAGCAATTCAAAATTTAATGATTAATTTTCATGTAAATCTTTCTTGTCTGAATAATTGATGGGGAAGATGAACATCAGGCCTTTGGAGTCACCGGTTGTTATTCCTTCTGCTTTTTCTTATCTTTCCTCTGTCAAGCCCCCTAGAGAACACACCTTTTAGGGGAGATGGGTTGAATCCCCCAGCCTTGTGTCGTTCCAGATGGGGAATTATCCAAGTATCAATCTCTGCTCTGTCCTCCAAAATCTGTAGGTTCATCCTGCCTCCCATATGGTTAAGTACCTGATTTTGCATAAAGTCCTCAATCTTCTGCATCATGAGGACCCTGGAAAGCCACAGACAGCTGATCCTGCAGCTGGCCCCGTTTGTCCAAATGCCTATCTAAAAATGCTCAAATTTAGTAAACTAGGCAAAAGGCCAAGCCAGCAAAATGCTATTGCCTTACAGCACAACCGGTGCTCGACAGTCAGGATTGAGCCTGCTCTGCCCCTCTGCAAGGGTCTTCCTCTGCTGGGTTTACGGATGCTGCTTCTGGAGATCCCAAACTACTACCACAGCACTGAAATCTACTCCAGCTTCAAACCCAACTCATCCAGCCCTGCTTTTCCCCATTCGGGAACTCATACTCATATATGTGGCCCAAGCCTGTAAATAAATCTCCAATGGTCCCTCAAACCCCAAGGGAGAAAATATCTGGATCTATCAGGCGTCTTCTGGGAGAGAGAGAGCGTGTCTCTGCCATGGTTTTAAGGCAGTTGAGTTACAGGATTTCCACAGCAATTAATGCATTCAATAAACTCACAGAATGACCTCCTTTCATATTGTTTAAAATGTCCTTAAAATCTGAAGAAAATACTCCGGGCTTGCAAACAGGTTATTCTGAGGAAGATAAGTTAGCGGCTTCCTCCTCTTCTGCCCTGCAAACATTTTAATACATAAGTATTTTCTGTAAAAGTTAAACAGAATTGTAAGCTGTAACAGGGAATAAATGTTACAAAGATAGAAATCTCTACTGCCATTTACGTGGTAAGTTAAAAAAAGTAACCATCTTTTCATGCTTGGGGGTATTTTTCCCTCAGAAGTCACTTTTTAATCTGATTTAAATCCAATTAAGCCTGAACATCGAAAATGAAGAACAAGTCTTTGAATTTATGTATAACTGATTTAACTAATCACTGCCTTACTGCAGAGCTACTGAGCAAACAAACTATGAAAAATAAATGTGAAATTAGATCCAAATCACAGGCAGCCTCGATTTTGTTTTTAAAATAAATAAATAATCACTCTGCACAAAGCATGGGCCTCCCTTTGCCGCCGGCAAGGCAGAGCTGCAGTTACATTTAAAAACTAATAGTGTAAAATGATCTTACAGTTCAAAAAAGACGCTGCTGTTTTTCACCAGCACATTTAGGACACAAAGCACTTGTGCTGCTCGACAAACGCTCCTCCGGACAGACCAGGGACAATGCGGCAACCGGCCACGCATTTAGCGCTTGGCCTCTTCAATGGCTTACCCCATCTTTAACCAGGCACCTCGCTGACTGTTTTCTCCCAGCCTGGAGGTGTCCCGCCATCCCTCGTACCCTCCTTGCCTCCCTCGGTGCCCGCTGGGTACCTGGCTCTGACACGATGGGCAGCCCCAAGCCCGGTGGGCTCCCCGACGCAGGCACCAGCATCCCCCCGCACCCCAGCAATGCGTCTCATTGCTCGCAAGCTGCGAGCGCTGCGGAGGGGCTTCATTAGGGAGGAGAGTTTGAAGGACAGGTAGGAAGCGCTACCCTTTCATCTTTCTGTTGCTCTGGTAGTTTCTGTTTTTCCTCATTTGCCAGCGCCGTCACTGAATGCTAATCAGATTGGGCTGCAGCCAGCCTCGGGCTGCCAGTTCCAGGCAATTAGTCCAGGTATCCCACACTCTACTCCGACTTCCTCATGTATCAAGCATCTTTAGTAATCCAGGGATATTTCAGAAGCGTGTCTGAGACCTGGAAATCTCAGTTCCTGCCACATCTAACCTATAAATTGAAGACTGTCTTTGCAAGCTGCAGTGTTACAGAATATCCAGTAATTGTATAACTAGAGGATAATGGAACAACTTTTAAAGCTCCCTGTCAGAATAATCTGCTGTCTGCCTCGTACGTGGAAACTGCTATCGCATCAGTGAGATGGCACTGGAATGCTGCCAGGCATCGTGCAGCTCAGCGCCCGATAAAGCAGCTTTCTTGCTGCGGATCACAAGCTCCATAGCTGCAGGCAGAGCTCCTCCCAGACTGGTTAGTACAAACTAACGTGCGCAGCCAGCTCCCTCCAAGCGATCTCGCTGACATTTTTCCTTCCCCTCTCACACGCATGCTCCCAGCACACTGGAACTGGGCTCCCAGAGACCGTGCCTGGAAAAGCACCATGCAGAAGCAGCTCATTCCTGAAAGTCCTCTTGGCTGCCTGTCAGAGCTCCCATCCAGCTGCAGATCGGAGACCCCTGCAGCTCTTCCGCCTGGGCAGTAAGAGCAAAGATGGCAAAATGACAGCTCTTAACTCACTGCCTCATTCCTTCCCAGGAAATTAAGTTTCTTCTCCTCCTCTTTTGAACAATTTCACAGAATCAGAGAATCATCTAGTTGGAAGAGACCTTTAAGATCATCGAGTCCAACTGTTCACCCTGCACTGCCATGGGGACACTAAACCATGTCCCTCAGCACCACACCCACACGGCTGTTAAACCCCTCCAGGGATGGGGGTGTTTAACAGATTACAAGGCTGTCAGAGGGCAAAAAGTGGGAAATCTCACATAATGTGTCCTCGGTGTGGATACAGGGAAAGAACCTTACTCTGATTATTTCATAAACCCCGGCACGATTCTGTGCATCCAGGTCGGTGCTGTGGCAACGGGCAGCAGTCAGCTTGTGCCGTCATTTGCCCGTGATTTATCTCAAGGTACAAGTGAAAGGATTCCTCAGCTAGAGGTCACCTTAATTCTTTTACAACACTTATTTTTGAAAATCCAAAATTTTCCCACCAGTTAAAAAATCAACTTGAATGATTTTTAAGCCACTTGAAGATTCTCCCATTCAGTCCCCAACATACAAACGTTCCAATTTCTCACCTTGTTTGCAATCCCCATCTAATAACCCTTGGCACTGAAGAGGATTAAGCAACAGGGTGGTTTTTACAAATCATATCGAACTCGCCCAGCGTTAACTGAATGCCATTAAAGGTCCAAGCATCTGAGCTGGAATTGCAGATATTTCTCTTCCTCCATAAACAGCACTGAGGAGCCCACAGGCAACAGCAGAAATGCAAGAGGCTGATATGCAAACAAACCCCAGGGCAGCTCCCAGTGTTTGCCAGGGCTGGTTTTAAGTCCTGGACCTCTCCAGCACAGGAATCAGCCAGCCATGTGAAGGTGGTCTCCTAAACTGCCAGGTATCTTTAGGTATTTTATAGTCCCGTTAGCCCAAGTGTCATGAAGGAACACATTTCTGTCCACCCTGCCTTAAATTACATATATATAGGGATATATAGAGAGAGAGATATTTTTTTCTGGGTAATTTTTCCCCTAAATATCAACAGCCAGGGAAATTGGAAGAAAAAAAATTATAGAGAGATTGGAAACATTTCCTCTCCGTTCCAGAAAAAGGTGAGTTAAAAGGTAATAAAAAGGGATGAATTTGTGGGAAAGCAAAATTAGCTATGATACATTTTAAAGCACTTTTGATATATTTATTAAAAGTCAAGATGTGCTTCAAAAGAAATCCCAGTGCACTTTCAAGAAACTGCATGGCTTAAAAAAGATGCACTTAAGAAATGAATCAACACTTTTTTTTTAAAATTGCATTGGGATTTATCAGTGTGGTACCAGTAGTAGAGAACTGTTTGCTGCTGCATTCTAATTAGCACAACCAGATCTTCTAGAAACTTGAGCTCTCCAAATTCACAACAATAGGGAGAAGCATATTATGCACGAAGCATAAACCCTGTTTACAGTATTTATTAGGGAATAGTTCCCCCCTCCCCTGCCTGTACTGCAGTCGCTGAAAGGAAAAATAGGAGGGACCTTGCTGATGACAATGCACCTCACTGATGAGGTGGCACTCGTTATCTTCCCCTGCATAACAGGATTTAGCTATGTCACCAGTTTCAATACAGCATAAGCAGCCAATAGGTTCTATTTCCCACTTACAAGCCCGTAAAGCGAAAAGGGAAGCCTGTTGGGGGGGAGCAGAGGTAGGGCAGAGGGGCAGGGAAGGAGGAAGGCTCAATACAGGAATTGCCTGAGCCTGTATTTGATTAAGAAAAACAAGGTACGGTAATTCATACACACACAAACACTCTCCTGTGATTCAGGGCTCAACAAATCTCCAGAGGACGGTTTAATGGCCACTATCTACCGTGACCAGATGAAGTCCCTTTTCTTAATCCCCAGTCCTCCCGAACTCTAACCCACTGCTATTTAAACTTGTCATCAAATCTTTTATTTGCCTTGACATGTTATTACCTGATCAGTCAGTATATTATGTCCTAATAACCGGTATGTGATCACTTTGGAGCAGGAGTAGAGGGTAGGTTACTCTGCCTTCCTGAGCCAGCTGTAAATAAAAACAGCACAGTTAAAAACCAGAGAAGAAACTGTACAGCAAGATCAAAAGACCCCAGTCCTCATCCTAGATTAGCATCAAGAAAAGACAGATCCTTCCTTCTTTTGCAAAAGCAACCTTTTTCTCCTCTCTCCACTCTTTACTCAGTTCCACGTTAACCCTTCCAATGCTTGTACCAGGCAGAACAAGCCATTTTCCTCTCAAGAGTGAGGAGCTACATCTGGGGACACCTTGTGGGAGCTTCACAGGCTGGGACAGAGGGGATAGCTGGGTGGAGGTACTGATGGACCCATTTCTCTGGCTACCAAACCACCACCTACTAGACCGCACTGCTTCCCAGACTATACCGCAGCCCCCAGGAATGTGTGTTGGGAGAACGCTGTGCCACCAGTCAGCTCCCCGGGTGGATCAGCATCCAGGCTGGAGAGTCTAACCTGCAAAAGAGGCAACCGTCACATCCTGAATTCAAACGGTAGCGAAAAACCCGCTGGCGTTCCCTGTCCGCTGCACCCATGGGTGCCTGAGTCGCCACAGGTCTATGTCGCTGACTTGCAAGAAGTCTCTTCTAAGAAGAACAATCGCTGGAGTGAAAACATCCTTGTCAAGAGATAATGGTCTCCTTTCCCTCAGCCTCAACTAAGCAGCTGGTAAAAGCCACCAGAACAGAGGCAAAATATTTACTGCCTATGTATTTAAACACGCTACACAGTCACCTTTCACTCCTGCTCCTAGCTGCACTTTTAACCTTCTAGAATTTTCTTTTTGTCAAGCCAGGAGAATAAATTAGGCAGGGAAACAATTCTGAACCTAATTCTTCACTGCATGCTCAGTGGCTGCTAAAAATCCTGTGACCTCTCGCGTTCTGCTAAAATAGAACACACTTAGCATTTTGCTAAACTAACTGTATGTATTGAAAGTAAATGTAAAACAACAGGGCTCTGCCTGTCTGATGTTAGAACGGTGAACTTTTGATTTAGTTTTTTGACAGAGGCAGAAGCTATAAATATCAGCAAGTGTTCTGCAGTGCTTCACTGATGTTCCCCCGTGCCATTTGTTTACTGCTTCGAGATATTAGACAGCCATATATTTTACTTTCCCTGCTAGTAGCCAATTTGCAAGAAAGCAAGTAATATAAAAATAGCTGTTTACTCTGAAACAAGCAGCACAGTGCATTATCGCTCGACGGTGATGTTGTTAGAGGATGGCAAATCAATAATCGGTTCAGATTATTCAGAAACTTGGTAAACCATCTGCTGCTGTCTTTGCAAAGCAGGCTCTGCTGCAGCAAAGCCTTTACTGCCATACTAACAATTTCCTTTATTAAGTCTAAGATAACGTCCTCCCGAAAGCTTTCTAATTGCTCTACCATTGAAACAAGCGTTAACGGTTTGGTTACACAGAAATTTTGCAGAGAGAGATAAATTGTAACAACCTGTGAAAGTTCACCCTCACCGGAAAATATTTTGTTTACCTTCCGAACAGAGTTTGTGATTATTTATTACGTTATTAGGTCCTACATGGTGATGTTATTATTACCATTTATCACCTGATGGGAACAGCTCCAAAAGCACCGCGCGCTGACCTCGCTCCCGAGAGCTCCCTCTGCACAGCTCTGTGCCGAGGTGACTGCTCCGCTCAGCCGTGTGCCTCACTGTAGGCACCCAGGACTCCTCGCAGAGGCCCTCAAAGGTATCTTCTGCTCTTCACTAATCACCTAGGGACTCAGCACTCATTTTAAGGTACTGTTTTGTTAAATGACTAACATCTGAGAACAACTTGGGAAGAACCAGAGTCACTGTACAGTCTCAGGCATCCCACAGAATACTTATGAGAAGTTCTACCAGGGGTGATCATGGATATGTGGGACGGGGAGGGCAGAACCACAAGCAGAACTAAATTTGGAGGTCTGCAAAGCTTCAAGCCTCCTGTAATCACTTCAAGCTGCCAATAGAGCCATTGGTTTCCTCAGTGAGTTGACTGCTGAGTAGAAAGAAGTGAGCGATGGAGAGACTCGGGATGCCAGTCCTGCTCTATTTTACTCACAGCCCTTTGCTTCAGCAATAAATCTTGCCTTTACAACTCCAGCCAGACAGCTAGGAAATGCCACGCTGCTGGCTGGCTGCTCCATCTTCCCATCTTCCTGCCCTGGCACCAGCTTCACTCTCACCACGCTCATCCCAGGCAACTAAACTTCAGACACCATTAATCTTATCAACCAAGCCAGTGTTCCCCCGCACTCCGCCTTATCTTCCGTAAATCATTCTGCCCACACATCTGAATTTAAACACAGCCACACCTTGCT
>NW_010403170.1:26620-43079 GCF_000710305.1 Buceros rhinoceros silvestris | reverse complement strand
GCAGGCACGGCGCAGCTGTGGAGGAGCAGAGGGCACCCACGGGACGTGACCACCCCGAGCTCATCCTCCTTGGCACAGGGAAGCTGCAGGTCCAAGCCCTGTGCTCCAGCTCTTGGACCTTCTCCCGCAGCCACAGCTCAGCCAGAGGTGCCGTCCAGATTTATTTCTAAATAAAACCACAGCATGGAAGGCTGAAGCAGTTTTAAATCTCGAGCGCCCATGTTCTGAAGACAAAGGAAAAAAAAATCTAATAATCTTTTAGTATATTGACTCCTTTGGACTACTTTTTTGGTTTCCTCAGCTTAGGAGGCTTTCCTATAAATCACTTCCACATTTAGTGTCACCAGCTTCATGAATTCATTTGTCTTTGCTAAAAGCATCATTGCCTGTGTTTACATTACCTGGCTCTCCAGCCCGCGCGTTTCTCTTGTACATTCCTCTTGCAATTTAAACTGCCCAATGACATCATGTTTCCAACATTAAGTAATATTAGTTTTATTTGCTTGATTTCAGCTCCACTTTTCTCTCATGCAGAAAGCCAACATGATGTTTGTAACCCAGAGCAGCCAGCGACGTCCCATTACGTGTTTGGTAATGGCTTTCCAGCTTGTGAACTGCTACCTCTTCTTTGCGTCTGCCGCGAGCCTGAGCTTAATAAACCGGGTTTTTTTTGCTATAGACAGTACTCTCATGTCATAAAAAGCACAGAAATCTCATTCTGGAGTTACTGCTCACTCTGACACAAGGCTTTATTTTCCTTTTGGTTCTCTCCCTGCCATTTGCAAGCTCTGACATAATGATTTCTTTTGCCTCGATTACTGAACATCGCCCCATACCCAGAGAAAATTCCATTAACCAGGATCTTTTTTACTACACCCTTCTACAATTCTTTTGTCCATCTCTGAGTAGTTTCATTCAAGCTCCTAACCCTCTGCTTATTTTTAAGCTGCCACAAATCAGTCATCTTTTTAAAATTAAGATCTGATAACCACACGGGCCAATTGCACATCACAAATTTTTAAAATTTACTGTTCTGCTGCTTGATTTATTTCACTTTGATTACACTTGTTGAAAGACACTTTTTGGACAGGATGTATTTTCTGAGTTGAGAACGTTTCTGCACACACTTTTATGATGCACCATGGTGCACAGTTAGACCACACCGTGACTTACTGCCATGGTGCAAGATGACCAGTTTTTCTGTGTTAAAGCTAGTACCATGAATTTGGCACCTCTGCTATACTACGGCATTCCCATTATGAACTGAAATTGTTAAATGTACACGCTCTTGTATTTGTCTTCTCAGTGACAAAGATTTAATGTGTTTCTCTTTACGCTCTGTCTTATTTTCTGCAGTTCTGCAGGGAGGGTCTTCCCTCACTATTTTTTTTTTCTCCTGCTTACACTTTGGCACAAATTCAGAGCAAAACCACTGAAAGTAGGTCAGCAAAAGCACAATGTTTCACTTCTTTCTAAACAGACCCATCTCCAGCATCAGCTGCCTCCCAAGCTCCCATAAAGGGAGTTCGGTATCTCTAGCCCGTTGTTTGCAATGAAGGCTCAGTGTGCATTCAGTCTTGGCACATTAAGCTTGGACCAGAAACGTTGACCTTTGAGAGCAGTGACCCAAACGTGGTCCCTCTTGAAGTCGCCCAAGCCCTTCCTTCCTCAGAGGGCAACTGGGCTCAGGCTGCCCCGGAAGCCTGGGCTCTCTGCAGCCGCGCAGGGAAAGGCGGATGCGTTCACCAGCTCATGCTCCTGGCCTATTGCCTCGCTACAGACATTTGGGCATCTGCCTTTCTAGCAGCCCCTGTGGCCCAGGGCAGGCTGGAGATCTTGCTGACAGGAATGACACCAGTTCAGCGCTGCAGCCCCCAGAGCACTGAAAAATGTGCATTTTCAAACACACATTTTTCTAAAGCTTAACTCTTTAATTTGAACAAACTGGGGTATAGTTTTTAAACATGTGAGACTGACATTTCTCATTGCTTCCCTTGTAGCGGATCAACTCACCTGAAATAGGAGGCATATGTTTATTTTCACTTGGAATAGTATTACTCACACTAGACAGGCTTCCTCTGCAAACAATATCTCAAACATCGACAAGTGACACAGAAAGAGATGGCTGCTCCGCAGTGGAACGGTCATCCAGGAGAATTTCTTTTTTCCCCAGTTGCAGAGGATATATATGTGCAGACCATAATCCCACACAGACTACAATAACGCTTTAATTCAGAATGAGAAATAGCTCTGAACATTCATGCTGAGCAATACTTCAACAACAAAAACCTTCAGCTTAATTCCTCTGAACTTCCCAAGCATACAGAACTGCAGCCAACACTCATGGTTTTCACCATCCTGCACGTCCCTAAATACTTTCTGGTGATGCCTGAAGTCTTGCCAAGGGTTGACGTGAGACTGCTCTCGATTACAGCTCACCTCTCCTGTCTTCTGTGGGCCTGTCAGCTCGGCTTCACATACAGCTGTGCTCTTGTTTTGCCAACTGCATTTTCAGAGACTGCTGAGGCAGTTCTGAGAACCCCAGGCAGAAAGGGCATGGAAAGGACCGTGCTCAGGGACAGCCCGGAGTCATTCTTACAAATGGCAGAGATATAGTTCCCTTGTTCCCTGAGAGAGGAAATACTTAAGTGAGAGGTCATTAAAAAGAAAAAATAAAGGGTGCTACATCTGCGAGTTAGCTAACCAATTTGGTCTGGCTTCCTTTAATAACAACAGGTTTTTTAAGACAGAGGTCCAGACTATACGTTAATTCTAGCTATTGCTAGTATTAAAAAAAAAAGTGATGTTTGAATTAAAAAAAAAATCAGTTATGATTCCAAATATCCTTGTACTATAGGCACGAAAGCAAACACTTCTTTTGCCTAGTTTTCATGTCACCTGCTCAGTCCCTATTCAGGTTCTAAGGCTGTGGCGATGGGACAGCCTGAGCGATCAGCCAAAGAATCAAGACAAGTGAAGAACAAACTGCGAAGAAGGGAACAGTCACTTCTTGTTTTCTGTTAAGTAGAATTAAAATATTCCCAAATTCAACAGGCAATTTAGTCATACCTGTTGCCGTCACTAATCATCCCACTAAGGTCAGGATTGCTTGGTCACATGTTGATGACTTCTCTCCATCCAGTTCTAGATCCTCCTCCCTCCGGTCCTGGGCAGTTCATCCCTAAGAAAAGCAGATCACTCCTGCCATTTCTGACATCTCCAAGATATTTGGGTTGGATTTTGAGACAGTGCTGGTGGCGTTCCTGTGGCGGAGGCACCCACAAAACAGACAGCAGAAGCTACCCAAACCTTGTCAATTTATTGCAAACAAAGTTGTCTGGCACTCCCACAGACAAAATTAATTCCAAGCTGGGATGTCGGTAGGGAATATATCACTACACAACAAATTCCCAAACGCTGAATACTCCTCTTTAAGGAATGTGAACCACAACATGCACATACTCACACAAGGGAAAATCTCCCCACTTCCAAACCAAGGGGTCACTCACCAAAGCGGAGGTGAGGGCTCACTCAATCCTGGGAAGTATCCTCAGATGGCATCCTGATCCAAGGGAGAGTCTTCCTCCTGCAAAATCTGCTGCTCCAAGGAGGACCAGCTCAGTTCTGTTCTCCAGCAGGGCTCCTTTTATACCCTAGTTGAGTGTGAACTGGGGTCATCCCAATTAGCTGGAGGTAAACACAGACAGAGCCTAGACCCTGAGGCACCAAAGAACAGCCCCGAGGCGTCAAGCTGATCTTTCTCAGGTGCTCGTGCAAGCCCTGGGCTTTGTGCGAGCACCTCCACCTCCTCAGGGTGGCTGCACCTGCCACAGCTTCTAGCAAAAACAATTTTTGCATGAGAACCTGCTCATCAGGATGACTTCACGCAGCACTCAAAGCTGTCTTCTACCCTGCGAATCATAAATAAAAAATGTGTGGCTAAAGAGTGAACTGTTCAGCTAACGATTTAATACAGATAAGAGGAAATGGCCAAGCCTGTGCTCAGGCTGAAAAATCACCTCTGCAGCTGCAAAGGTCCTTTTAACCACACGCTGGATTTTCTTTAACCTTTATCGTAACAGGGAGGAGCAGACCCTTAAAGTTAGTGCTTACCTGGACATACTTTGGTGACTCTCTGATTCTAACTTCACAGACACTGAGTAAAGAAGTGGCCGCACTGAGTCTAGAGGCACGACAGCAGCAAAGCCCACACATTCTAGCACCCAGATGAGAATTCTGCGTAATATTCAGGTAGGAGAACAAAACTGCATATTTAATACCGAAGTGTGCAAAAGGGAATCCATCAAAACTAGTCCAGAGAAGCACTGCATTAAATCACACACATCTGCAATTCTTGTGACAGCAAAAAGTAGATTTAGAAGAAGCCTGAATTCCTTCAGAACCTGTTGTAGCTACCATGAGAACATGGTGAGGCTCGCTTTGAACACGGCTCAATTCCAACCAAACCACTTAAATAAAACAAACTCATGTATGAATTTAGGAAGAAAAATAATTCAAGTGCGAGGCACTGCTGAAGCAAAGAAATCCCCTCATCTGAATTCAGCGCATCCCTCGCGCTGCGCACCTGAAGCAGCAGTAAAGAATTTAAATGACACAGAGATGGTTTGGGGGGCCCTTTTTTTTTGTCTGACCCATGAGGTTTTTTCACAGGCCATGATTTCTGACATTGTTTGCCCACGTTTTGTGAATTGCCTGGTAACGGTTTCATTAAAAACCCTTTATTTGACTCTTTTTTGACAGCTTATTATGCACATCTTTCTTAGGTACACCTACCCTTGCACAGGTGGGACTGTTCCGCAGCAAGAAATGATCCTGTTGGTACCTGCAAGTAATATTTGTAGATGACAAGCAATTCCAGCACCTCACTAACACCTCTCAGAGGTCAACGACCAGCTGAAACAGAATTATTGTTCATTTCTACCCAGAAGAGAAAAGAACCGAATGTGAAGCATTCAGACACCCCAGGATGGAATTTTTTTTTTTAAGCTTATACCACTATGAGTCTTCCTTACAGCAGTGTAAGTTTTGATGAGACCCAAAGAGGAACAGTAGCTTGTTGGCAGGTAGATATTTCTGATGGCAGAACATGTTCATCAAACCACTGTCTTATCACAACACTCACATAAAATTTTACATCAAACTGTATCATGGGGCTCCTTTAAAATCCCCTCATTAATGATGATTATGTAAGTGCCATTAGATGTGAGACATTTCCATATTTCTCGTAGGAGTTATGAGATAATTCTATTACAATCTACTCCCCCTTTGTGCAATCACTCCTGACACTTTACCTTTTGTTTTGTAAAATATTACTGCCTGCCACAGAAAAAAAGAAACAGATGAATTTTTTTTTTTGTCATTGCAATCTGATTGAAAAGGTGTTACTAATTAAATGTTGTACACAGTTGTACCTGAAAACTCACGGGCAGCTCTTGGGAGAAGATACGTTACAGGAAGACAGTTGTTATTTCGGTCTCTGAGGCAACACACAGACACTAATAGATCTTCTACACGTTCCCCCGAATTGGGCAGATCTTATTCAGCATGTGCAGGGAATAATTCGGATTTTCTGCAGCCTCTAGCAGCAACTAGTGTGGCTCAGCATGGCCCCTGACTCTAGGAGCCGCTATCAAGGAACGCTTGGGTTTGCTTTAGGGGAGTCGGCAGCTACACAGGGAGTGGAACCGAAGACTCGCTCCCACCACAAGACAGAACGCGGTGCTCTGGTTCAGTACCCAGGCTGAGCTTGTTGCCAAAAGGAGGCAGCAAAGACATTTTACCAGAGCTGGAATTTTCATTTTCTGTTTCTCACTCATTTATTTTTTTTGTCATCAGAAGCATTACATGCAGACAAAATATTCCTTTACAGGAAAAGTAAGAGAAACAGCTACAAAATTCCAACTGCCTGTAGTGAGAGTTTTGACCAAGCCCATTAACTAGCAGCAAGTCTCCTTTCACAGAAGTTATATTGTTAGTTGTCCTCATGTTAATACTACTATTCTCATCTTCTGAGCAGAGAGAAGGTCCATCCCACAAAAAAGATGAGATTTTTCAGAAATTATCATCATCAACTGACTTTTTTTCCCCCCCAGCATTTTCACTGCAGCGCCCACAGGTTTATATGGAATCCCATCAAGAAAGAGGTTTCCAAAGTTCTCACCTTGGTCAAAGAGGAACAAAGGGAATTGCATTTCCTTCCTCAATGTGCTCTTTGAGCTGGGGCTGAGGCTTCTGAGCACTCGGAAGGAAAATGTGATGTGACTAGTGATCAAGTTGCTTCATAAGGAAAAGTTCATCACAGTCAGGGTAACTGCTTAAAATGCAACCGAAACAAACAGGGCTGTGTCAACATTCTGACTTCGTGTAAACAATTCAAGCTGTATTACTCTGGAGATAATGACACATAATGCTCTATAAAATGCTCCGAAAGGGGTTTGCTGAATTAATCTGCCTTGGAGTTCTGGAAGAAAATTGGTCTGTGCTGTGGAAAAATGTGAACTTCTGGGACCTGTTGAACGTGATCCTGCCAAAGTCTGGAGCTTCCAGGAAGCATCCTGGGAAAGGGCTTCACTGCTACAAGGTAAATGGGGAAAACATTCTTTCCAGACCCTGCACTGCCTTTAATCCCATTCCGAGAGCTTCAGAAATCAGTGTCTGGGCCAGACTGGAGTGTATGAGTTTGTCCCAGCAAGTGCAAGCAAAGTATTTCCTACTCCTCTGATGCTACATCTCCGGGCAAACGCTCTTTCTCCGTCTAGTAACATCACGCGTTCAGGTCTGGAAAGGACAGCGATGAGCGTTTTACAGCTCTGATAGTAAAACCAAGGGAAAGCAAGCTGTACATCGGAGTTTATTTAGATGCCCACGAGTTTTAAATCATTCCCCTTTATATCTCAGCCCACTGGATCTCTCAGCCAACTGAATTACCATTGGGTTTTACAATGTGATATACAAAATGAGCTGACGTTATGATTTACAAACATCCTTGGAGTATCATATAAAACACAACCGGTTCCCTTATTATACAGTCATCAGGGCAATGCAAATAGAGTCGATACATTAGGAGCGGAAAACGATGGGGCATTTTAAGAAAATAAATTTAACTTCACCACACCAACCTGTTAAATAAAACAAATCCTGGTTTAAAAATGGGAATAAAGTTGTCTGAATGATTGCAGGTAATTTTTATACTGGCTTTGCCATTGTCCTCTCATAAGAATCATAATACTTCATTTAAAAGACAATTCATTTTTTCACTGTATAATCACACTTGATTCTTATTAATCAGATTCACATTTTTCAGCTTGAAACTACAAAAACCTCACAAATGTAGACTTCCCAAACTGTTCTGCACTCTCTTCCGCACACTCAGTGTGTTTAATTAAATAAACAAAAGGCAAAGAACACTACACAAATGAGCAGAACAGAACACGACAGCACGTTTAAAAGGTGACATTAAAGTTGTAGATGCCGTCATTGAAGAAATAGATTCTTGCTCTAATGCCATAAACTTTCGAGCCTCACGAAAAATGATGTTAGCTGAGGCAAATCTAAACTGTAACCTCGATATAGGGCTAGGAGGTTTAATTTGTACTTCTGCCTAAATGTAGGTACTAAACACCACTGGGTGTGTCGTGAACTTAAAACTAAGTATTTCCGATGTCACAAAATAGGAAAAGGGAAAACTCTGTTTCTGAGCTCTTAACTGGGTCCTGAGGGTTACCAAGCTTTAAGGTCTCCTGTCCCGCCTGTCGCTGGCACAGGTGCTTCTGCACTTTGTCACTAGGGTAGCGGTAACTGAGAATGGCAGACATCGTTAGTGCTGTAAATACAAAAAAGGAAAAAGGCTGAACTCATCCGTGGTGTTACAACCAAAAGCAAATTCTAGTCAATCTAAATTTTATCATCTGAAGGGGCTCTGACTGTTTTATCACTGCACAACCCCGAGGGATTACACCCTTCTCCAGCACTTGCCGTTTCTCTGGCACTGCCAAGTACTGATAACGATGGGTGATTCTTGCCCGAATATGTGTTGAATTGGCAGTGGAATGTGGGTTTAGTTCCATTCCTCACTACAGGGAGTCTTGCTGCAGCTCCGCACGTTTGGAGAAGAAAGTGCTTTTTTTGCCGTTTCATTAAATTCATGGCACTTAATTTTACAAATTTTTAAGACAGACTTACTTTGATTACTTCCATTCTGTCCAATCAAATACACCTTTGAATGCTTTGAAACGTTGGACAGCTGTGAAATATAAGTACTATGCAATTTGACTGTACATACATACATATTTTCATAAATACATTCGACAGGGACCTTGAGGGTGTGATATCATGGGACAAATCCACAACAGGCTGCCTTATTTGTCAAACCTAGGTTCAAAGTAAGAGGAGCTGAGTTCTATCATGTTGTCGGTACGCAAATTAAAACAAAATTGTTTACCCGTGAAATAATTAGAGCGTATTTGCAAATGTCTGACAGGAAAAGTGTGTCATTTACAACACTGAAAACTTTTAACAACCATTGACTTCTATGCGCTGTACGGTAAGTCACCCAGACAAGGCTAGCAAGGATGAGCATAGTGATAGGTCCCAAAGGCAACTCCCAAACATCTTCCTCGTGCGGAGACTTTGGTAATTGTCTGTTGTATAAAACACCAATGCATACGACTTCGTTTCCGGTGTTAGCTTCCTCAGTTTTCCTTCCTCGGCACAGTCCGGTCTGACTACGTCAGTTATTGTTGAGACACTCTAAATCCACCGAGCAGCAGATGTTCCCGTTCTGCACAGATAAACAAGCAGGCATCAATCACCTCCGTGGAACAAGGCACAAAGCGCAAAGGGGGTGGTGGCACGAGGAGACAGACACACCTCTGACACATCTGCCACATTCAGAAACCTTCTTAAGCCACCACCCCAACGTCTCCCAGCTGTGGGGGCTTTTCGAGGAGGCTGGCTGGCCTGAACGACACATGAACTACCCAGATGTGAGAGACTCGATGGTCCCCACAGTAAAACACAGCACAGCAACGGCAACAGAGATGGCTGCAGCTTTTTTCCCATGTAGGAAAGTTAATGGAGAGAGTTTTGATGTGATCCACGCAGGGAAGCTTCCTGCTTGTCTGCAGTAAGCAGATAGTTCAGATTCTTGATACGTGCCAGATATGTAGCAGGGGGTGGGGGAGCTTTGGAGTTTAATCCATTGTTAAGTATCTTTCTGCAACACCCAGTCATTTCCAAGACTATCTTAGGTAATAACAAACTGCGGCAACCACCAAAACGCCAAATGAGCAATTTTCCCCCCTTGTTTTTAAATCCCACGCAAACCAAAAAGAAAAACTCTGAAGAATGGCAGAAAAACTACCTTCAATAATTTAAAGCCCCGGAGCAATAGCTTGCTTTCCCACAGTGAAGGGAAAAACATTTTATATAACCCAAAACAACATTTTCATAATTCTGGTATTAGCACAGTGGGGTCATTGCTGCACGGAGCAAGGGAGACAGCCTGCACTTCTGCATTAGAGCCGCTGGATTAAAAATATCTTGATGAGATCAGGGAACAGAAACTGTGACATTCCCTTCCCACTTCTGTTGTGGGAGGGCCCTCGTCTGAGCCGCAGTGCGCTTCTACTTGCCTACTCGCTGGTGAAACTTTCATTAGTGTTTTTGCCTCTGTTTACCAGCTCCACAAACACATTTTCGTGAGCATCCACATTAGGCAACTATGAAAACACCAGCCTGGATTCATACGGAGAGCGCCTGAAGGGCTCTCCGACAGCATGACTGAAAGTTGCGCTAGGATATCGCGTATCTGCGCTCGATGTTCTCATCGAGCACAACTGTTTTGTTCTCCACCCTGCAAACACAAAAGGCATGGGATTTCTTCTTGGGTCTCACTTCCTTCCCTGAGATCTGAAAGTGATCTTCCAAGGGCAGAAAGTGACCCTGGTTTGATGCAGCAACACGCACTCCCGTTTTACCTTGCCCACCGTACCTTGCATTTGCAGGTTGTACAAGGAGATCCCACCATCGTCCATACGGCGCCGCTAAGTCTTGTGATCCCGTAGCCATCTAGACAGGTTCTCCTGATGTCATAGGTGATGTTGTCAGCCAGGCAGGGGTCACTGACGCAGTGGGGACAGCACTCTCCTTCTGAGATGGCTGTGTACTCGCAGTTTAGATTGGGGCACAGAAGAGGCCAACAATCCACCTCTCCTTCCTGTAAAAGTTGAAGCAAAGCTCATTGAACTTGCCGTTTATTAGCTACCAAGAAATTTTGCATCATGTTGAGTGGAAAAGTTTTACTTTGCCAAAACTGAAATAAACTTAATGGGTCAGCTCCCAGGTTGCTTGAACCATATAAACGCGTGTTTGGAGACTGAGCTGAAGTTTCCTAAATGTAGCAGATGATCATTTGGTTGTTTCCTGACTGAACGACACTGTCATCATGGTAGCAGCAAAACTTGAGTTCTCGGGGGGTTTTAAAGACAGCAGTAAATACTGGGTTCCAGTATTTTCCATAAACAAAAATTTTGGCAGCGATCGCCTTGCAGACTGCTGCGCTCCTCCTACGCCTGGTCACATCAACGTCTCTGCGGGATCGCAGCAACTGTTTAAAGAGAAAATTAACACTGCAGGTAGACGTATGTTAGTATGTTCGGCAAGCACTGAACATTGATCTAACTAGCAGCAGCCAAAATTGATTTTACTGTCACCTCCTAAAGGAATTGTTAGAGCAACACAGTTCTGTTCTACAGAGTCCTTTTATTGTTCAGCTTTGTAAAAAAAAAAAACAGTTTAGTAGATAGAAACAGAGGAGAGAGAATCATCAGGTCACTTCTGGAGAGTGTTGCTGTGTGTGTCTAAACTTACCCTGCGAAGGGCTCCAGTAACTTGTGTCACGCTACTCTGTGAGCACTCCACGTGTTGGTGCCATCATACGCTGCACGGAACCTTACGCGCAGCACTGATTTAGGGCACCGCTGCCTTTCAACTCTGTTAACCTAATCATAAAATTAGGCAAGGAACTGCTAGCCACAAACTCCGCGTCCCTTGTAAAAGCTGCCTCATCTAGTATTTGCCATTGCTGCAAATCGTTCTTGCTGTTCTTCTGTTAAAAAAAATGTATCTTAGGAGAATACAAAATACACCAGTTACTGCTGTACATTATGGATAATTATCTCTGAACAGTAACTTAGCTTGCAGTGTAATTTGTTTCCTGATGCTTAGACACCTCTTGATTAATATCATATATAAAGTCTGTGTTATACAGACAGCTAGAAATGGAAAACTGATAATTTTAATGAAGTTCATTGCTGCACTAATTAGTATATCTGTGCAAAACTTAAAGCTTCAGGGAAATAATCTAGAGCGCCTAATGAGAAAATAAACGTTCTTTACTTTGCAAGTTTGTCTGGTTAATTCAGTTGTCTTTTCCCTTCTTTTTTTAGTGGAATTTTGCTAATCCACCCAGTGGCACCGGCACTCCATTTCCCCAGCATTTGCTGAAGAAAAAAAGAAGAGTTTCAGCGTCCGTTTTGATAAGACAGGTCCCCCCACTGACGTAATTAACAGCTGAAACTCCTGCAACCAAATCCAGCACGTGTGAAAATATTTTATGAAGTCATTTAAACATCAGACGACCTCATAAAAGTCCTCAGAAGGAGACTAATGCTGAAGTTAGCACCATGTCGAGGTTTCCAAGCTCTTGTCAAGCTTTTCATTATATTCCTTAGACCTACTTATTCAGCATCAAGAGGAAAACTGACGGTGTAGCTGTCAGTTCTCTGCTGCTCTGTAAGCACTTTATCACCTTTCCCAGGCTGAAAGCAGGTGAAGAAAGAGCCAAGAGCCTGCTTGCAGGTATGCTTTGCTAAAAATCAGTCCTTATTATTCATGCTCCCTTCCAAAACGCTTTACCCATACCAGGCAACGGCACTGCTGACAGCTGTAGGTCCAGTTGTCCCCGCTGCGGTAGAGCTTGTGCCCAGTTTGGTCGAGGCACTGGCTGGTGACACGGGTGTCGCACTCCGGGCAGCAGAAGAGATCGGCGCTGGGGTTCTTGCAGTCGCAGGCTGTCCTCCGGCAGAAAATCCTCCCGTCCTGCGAGGACACAGTGCCCTGACATCAACCACGAACCACCAGACCGCAGCCCGGATAAGGTCACGGAGGGGTGTGTACCGAGCGTGGGTACATATAGCAAAAGGCATGTCAGGAAATACTGAGTTCTTAATGTATCTTAACCGTATTCTTAACGCTAACAAAGACTGGATCCCGCCAGTTGTGAGGAACACCTCAAACACCAGTATTGTCCCAGTTCCTATCAGCCATGCATCCAATACGGTCTGAATCTGCCAATGCTGTTTTCCTGTCTCCAGCTAACTGAATGTAAAAGAAAACAGCATCTCAGAAGAAATAGAGTGAAGCCATTTCATATCTCATTGGTTACATCAATGAACTCTTCAAGCAGTTACCACTCTATCCACGTGATATTTGTTTAGCACCAGCTGGACTGAATGTATTACTGTGAAGAAAATAACTTCGGTAAATAAATTGAAGTTATGAAGGTTGTCCCTTTAACTTCCTAACAGAATCGAAGTAGCACTAATCATTCTCCACTCTGAATTCACCACGGGTTATGAAAACTGGATGGACTATCGTGTTTGAAATTACACCCCTTACTGCAAGTGAGCTGACACTGATTCGACACACGTAGACTGGGAACTGAAATCAATTAACCATGAGGACATTATTGAAACATTTTGACATAAACTTCTTTTACATTCGATGCTAGTTACTGGATTAGTCCTTATTCAAGCGAAGCATCCCCTGCGGCCAGTTTGAAGGTGGAGCTGTGACAGGAGAGAAGGTATATTCTGCTTCGGATCACAACTGTGCAACTCCTGAAACAACTCCCCTCACTTCATGGCAGTTTTCCCATCAGAACCTTATTCTGATTCCATAAACCTGATGCAAGAAGGAAAAATAAAGTTATTGATTGCTGCCAAATCAAGGGCTACCTATCAAAGCAAGGGGATTTACCTCCCCTGATCCTTTAACAAGGTGATTACTGAAGAGAGCGACAGGAGCCCAGGCTGTCTTTCCCGCAGGCAGACCAAACAGCCATACCCACAGCATGCAGCACGGGTGGAAGTTCTCTTTATGGGTGGATGTAGGAATCTGTGTTTGGCTCTTGTTTTTAAGCTAAGTCAGTCTTGGCCACAATACACCACGTACAAAATCACCATTAGGGATCACAGCACCCACGGCAGCCAGTGTCACTCCATCAGAGTTTTGAGTTTATGAGTGTATTGCTTTCAGTTGTAAGAATAATTACAATTATTTCTTACTTCTTAACAAGGAAAGCTGAAAACACAGAGTTGTAGAAACATAGAAAACACGCCAGGTTAACACGGATCTGAACTGATTTTGCCAACCACAGGGTATAGGACTAGATTGCCCTACAGTCTTAATACAGTCCTCTATCAAATTCAGATGACTAAGGGGGTTCTGTTCTTGTGACTAGTTTGTTGCTTTAGTAGTAGGAGAAGGAATAAACAAGCTTTATTTACTTCCTCAGCAGTTTGAGTATATCAGAAGGGTAAGGAAGACTGGCAGCGGCCCGTTTCCTTAGCCACAGGTCCAGATGCAATGCTGAGCATAAACCTTTTCCACAAAGAACAAAGAAGTCACCCTCCCCTTCCAGAAGTGGGGAAGGAAGAAGTCTTCCATGACAGAGACTGAAATCTTGCAGATGGGAAAGCACAACCATCTTCCACCCCTTGCTGAGGGTGGACCTCAAGAGCAGCTCAGCACCAAAGCTCTGCCAGGCTGACTAGCTCCAGGCACGCGGGGTTGTGCCAGGCAGCTGGGCAGCCCAACGCCCTCCACAACGGCAATCTCTCTCTTCTCCATACTGGCGTGCTGATTAATAACGGCTAACGATAACCTGCCTGCTTAGTTCCAATTCCTTTCCAGGCTTTTGAGATTAGTTTTCGAATTCCCCTTTCAGCTGGTGACAGTGCTGGTAGTTCTGTGCTTCACTGAGCCCCTGTGCTGTTACCTCTGGGGAACAGCTAACCTTTTACGTTGCCTGTACTCTCTGTGTTTCAGAGCACTGACAAAGCCTGATGATTTTGCCAGAGACCTTTTGGTAATCATAATACACTGCTACTCTCTTTATTCTTTAAGCATTTGTGTTTTATCTACAACCTCATTAGTTCCGTGCCTTTCAGAAAACATTTTTATCCCTATACTGCAGTGACACAAAGCCTCTTAAGCTACATCATCTCACTTGCAGCTTTGCAGCTCTATAACAGCATTGAGAAACATACAGAAAGCACCTTATTTTCTTTTTGGTGGGTAATAACGTATAGCACCTTATTAGTACCTCTCCCTCCCCTCCTTCCTCACTGAATCAGTTCTACATGCTTCAGAAGCATCAGTGGCATGAACACAAAATTGTTCTTCCTAAAGGAAAAGCTGACCCACGAGGGAATCGCTGTAAATAGCGCCTCCCGTTTCCACAGAGCCCCAAAGCCAATCTGACCCTGCAGAAACCAAAGCAGCAAACTGTTCTCACCCTCAGGAACACACTTCACCTCGGCACATCCCCCCGTTCCCAGCGCTGTGCTTACCCCCAGGGGCTTTTCATACAGGGAACGGAGGGCTGTTGTAATCAGAGCACAGACTCCACAGCCGGATACAGCCACAATGCACAGCCAGGCTGTTTTCTCACGGCAGAGAGCAACAGCTCCCCACTCCCCTTCAAATGTCTACCAGTCTGAAATCTGATTGTGTATGAAACCCACACGAGTTCAGGAAGATGTCTGTAGAGGACGCATCAAATAAACTTAAGGCACTATATTAATTTATAGTTCTGAGAATTTTGTCATCTTTATTCAGATGAACAAGGATGGTTTGAAGAGTCGGGGTCTGAAGAAGCACTGAAACAACCCCCTGTGCCTCGATAACGACGCTTTGCTTCATTAAATAACTGAAGTAACGTAATTTCTCATGCTCCATAGTATCCTAATCCAGAAACAACCTTACTGAGCTTCTGAGTAACGTATTTCATTTCCTTTGCACCAGAGCTTAAGTTAAAATATTTTCAAGATGGGATCTATGTGTTTCAGCCAATGCACAAAATACACCCATCTGACCTTTCCCTAAATGACCCTAACAAAAAAAAAGCCAAAAGAAAGCACATTATTTTAAATCTGAAATGCTGATTTGTCTCCCAGATAAAACGAATGAGTAGGATCATTTGAGAGTCCGAGTAAGAAGTATAAGGAATGATTTAGTTACACTCTGCCCTTTTCTTCCCTGAAAACTGAGCAGGCTGCAAAAAGGTCAAGCAGGGCTGGCTCCCCGAGCAACTGCGTGAACAGGAGAGAGTCCTGCAGCAGGTCTGAGAAGCAGTTTGGTGTACTGGAAGCTATCACAATTGATAAAAAACTGTTTCAATGACATATTTCAATAAACACTGAGTGGAGACTTGACGTCCTGCCTGCTGGAGGAGGAGCTCTCTCTGCTTTCCCTGTTCTTTAGACAAGGGTTTGGCTCTTGAAACAGGCAGCTACTGGAATGAAATTAAATGCAAATGTTAATTCACAGAGGGAAAAACTGGAAAGGGAGGAACATATAAAGGACGAGCCATAGTCATAGCAACAAACAGCACCAGGCTTAGTTTAAAATTATCTATGTACTAGTTAATCATATTGTGTATTTTCATATACTAATAAAAGCATTCAATGCAAGAAATCAGTGCAAAGAGAAATGGCAAATAAATTACGAGCAATCTAAAATGGGAATACTAATAGTTATAATTCTGCAAAGGCAGACCAGATGTCTTCACATATATTAAACTGTTTATTCTATTGACTGGAAATCCCTCCATAAGCCAGCCAGTTCCCCAAGATTACAATAAAAGCTTGATACATATGCAGTGGAGTTGTACACTTCAGCCTCTGAAGGTCGGCGTTTTAGGGAGCTTGAGGCTACTTGAAGTAAAAAATATATCAACTAGCAAGAACATATTCCCTTCTGAGCCCAAACCAGCAGCGTACTTTGTGGGTTCTATTCCCTTAACTTTCCCTTCAGCTACACTATTGCAATCCAGAAATTATGAGGCTTTCAGGTTCTCGCAATTTCAAAACAACTATTCCCCCTTGTGCCCCTCCAAGCCTCCAATACTCCTCTCTGGCTCAGAAGCATCGAGACGTGGGGACTGACAGGCTGATCCTCATGCTCTGTGTTCAGCTTTTCACAGCGGCCAAACCCTCATTTTACTGACAGTTACGCCAGGGCCAATAGTGTTCTGCTGTGTCTGCAGACAGCTTTACCAGTGCTACGAACACGTCAGGTCAAAGCGGCCACAACCGACCAACCGTTTCTCAGATCGGTGCATTTCTAGAAGTCTTCTAATTGCACTGACGGCATT
>NW_010403170.1:15078-26549 GCF_000710305.1 Buceros rhinoceros silvestris | reverse complement strand
GGCATTCCTCCTTTAATTAGGGGAAATGAAGAGAGCAGAGTCAAGCGTTCTTTTCCCTTGGTTAGCATACTCAGAAAAGAACTGGTATTTCTAGAGGGAAAAAACCAAAAGACTAAGCATAAACTCTAAGGAAGATCTACTCCTCCTACACCTGGCTTCTCCAAAGGTGCGGAGAGAGCTGCCAAGAGCCAAGCTGGGATGAGGAGGAGGAAGTTGGCTTTCACTCTGCTTCACTTGAGGAAATTCAGTGCCTGCTGCCAAGTCCTCTAACCTTTGACTCATGCTCAGGCCTTCCTTCTCACCCCGTTAATTCACGCGTATTCCACGTAAAGGGAAACGCCACCGACTGGAAGACGGCTGACTACAGTGTTTGTCCTAAGGCAAGCACGTTCATGTGAAACAGAAACCGAGAACGGTTTTCAACATTTCCAGTTAGCGTCCGCACGCTGCGTTAAGGGGTAGTGCAAGACCCTCCTCCTCAAGGCTTGCCCTGAGTGCCTCTGGCCCACAGGGTGACATGGCAGAGGCTCAGCAGGGTTGGCCACTATTCAGCTGTGCCTCTGGTTGTGCAAAACAAGAAAAGTGACAGCTTCCCAGAAGAATTTCCCCATCACAGCTTCAGTGCCCACAGCAGAGCTTACCTTTTGCCTCGGAGCTTTGGGCTTAGGCTATACTTTCGCCAACACCACTGGCACTGCAATATTGGGTTTCTGACACGAGCCCAGAGAATTAAAGGACCCCTGAAACCCAGCCCAGCTGGATCTCACCTTGCAGGAGCAAACGGAGCATCTGTCCTCCCTCAGGGTCCACACCTGCCCGTTCCGCTTGAAGCCACCTTCATGGGGACAGTCGCCAGTGCAAGACGGTCCAGACGGGCAAAGGCAATCAAACCCTCCTGCCAGGTTCACGCAGGCTGAATCGTTCCAACAGGTGTGGGTCTTTAAGGCACACTCATCAATATCTGCAAAACAGCAGATTTACAATACTTTGGGTATTTTTTCACAGGGCAAATGTTATTTCTGTTATCAAGTAATGATTGCTCCTCTGCCTTGCTGCAGGAAGAGGGCGCCTTCTTTCTGAACAGCTTCCATAGTTACTTGCTAGACTTTAAACACTGGTTGATTTTTTAAGTTATTCTTCAATTTTTGATCCTACCAAGAATTCTTAAACTATCTCTAGCAGACTTAATTGCAAATGCTGAGACTGACAGAACGAAGGAAACCATAAATCAGTGATGAACTTGAACCTTCAGACAAGGGCACATGGTGATTTTCCAGTGACTGGAAACTAGAAAAAAATCAGTGACTTTTTGTCCATTAGACCACTCTCTGTTCTTGATTTTACACCAAAATAGACCTGCGCTATTCTTCACAAGTTCCTAGCATGATCACTATTTCCCGTAGTAAAAGCAGTCAAGTGCCTCCTTTTCCCACTGCTGGAAGGTGTAAGTGCATTGGGAAAAAAAAAATAAAGAAGAAAAGAAAAAAAAGAAAAAGAAATAAAGACATCAGAGGCACTTTACAAAGGAAAAAAAAGTCTTAGAATAAAGCTATGCGGGAAAAGGATGATATAGCAATGACACAACGAAATAAGTAACAAAAGAAAATCACTATACATTAGAGAAAAGTGAATTACAGTATCTCATTAAAATTGCTTTTGGAGGGTAAAATATAATTATGCAATATGAATTTATCTAGGGAGTATTCTTCTTCTTGCAGCGAAAGCCATGAGATTTTTAATCACTTCGTTAAAAACAGGTATTTCTTTCAGAAAATAGCTTTGGACTGTTCTTAAACAATATATTGATGGATTTTCCAGATAAAATACCAGTAAATTGGTGGGTCTTTTTTGGTCCAACAGGAACAGTGAAAACTGTAAGCAACAGCAGGAGGAAGGCTGAAGAAGAAAATTCTTTATAACCGTGTGAAGGTTTCTATCACAAAAATTCCAGAATATTACTATAAGAATTCAGAAATTACAAGGAAGAACACTCACGCTTACCATTTAACATGATCTTACTGCTGACATGGAATTTAACTGTCCAGTATCAGCCAAGAGTACTTTTAATTCCTCTCTAAAATGACAAATTTAAAAATTCAATAGGATTTAACAAAAAAACAAACCAAACCCAACAAAACCCTACCTAAAATCTAATTGAGGTGGGATGCGATGACCGGTTGTCCTACTTTTTGGACAAGTGCCATGGGCTCACAAGTCATCTCTTCAGAAAGCCAGATCTTCAAAAGACGCTACAAATTCTCTCAGACTGCTGAGGGAAACTCTCTATAACAATCAAATCACTAAAATCCCTCTGACACGATCAGCAAACTCCCTGATTTCAATTCATAAATAGCCCAGGAACAAGTGGAAACGTGGTAGTGCCCTTAGACAGGACCAAATGCAAAACTGAGCGGCACAACCAAGTCAGGGGCCTGGGCCACTGGAAACGGCTGTTCCTCTTCCTGCTTCTAGACCCAAAGGGAAGCGGGAGGCAATTGCACAGCAGAAGGGCTTCACTCCTGGGCTAACCTGTGGGCCAGTTCTTTGTCAGGGATGTCCTCAGTGGCCTGATGGTGCGATTCCATTGCTCGTCACTCAGACTCCCTAAAAAGGGCGTGTTTTGCTGCTCTGGTAGTCTTAATCGCCAAAAATGAACATTATTGCTCTAATGCATGGCTTAGCACTAGCCGAATATTTGAAAGGTCCGCTACCAGTGCCGTAAAAGGCGCTGCACTGAGAAGTTAAGAAGCTGGAGTTTGTTGGTTAGCAAGTGCTAGAGTATCACTGGAGGTAAAGACCATGAAGAGCGACATGAGGAGAGCTATGAATGAACTGGTATGAAATGAGTGATACCCAAACAGCTACTGTAACACTTAAAATATCCTTTAAAATATCCCATTTTCCTTTCAATAGACTTTGATTCGTATTTTACGTCGAAGACAAAGGTATAAATGAAGCATTCACTTGAACTTTGGCAATTTCGCTGAGCATCACCAATACTCTCTTCCCCACCGCATTAAGGGCTCCTTGAATAGCAGATATATATAGGATGTAGCAGGATCGCAGTGCAGATTAGAAGGGTAGCTTTCACAGTTCAAAACTAAAAGGATTTCACAGATGAATATAAAGCCGTATTGCCTACAGAGTTGCATGTAATTGCTTTACTTATGACACAGAAATCTAATTCTGTTTCCATGTAATTTAACAGATTTATGGAAGGCCAGATGTTAGCAATTATAGGAACTAACATTATTCATATTCTCAGCAGTGCAGACCTGTTCATGATGCACAAAGCCAACTTAATCTGTTATACACATGCAAAAGGGAAGAACACCTTATTTGCATACTGCTACTGCCGTTCTCCGTTTAGCGCACACAAAAAGGATGTCCCCATTAAGAGTGCCCCAAATTGGTAAGTGGGACGCTCTTGACAAAGAAGCCAATCAAGCAAAGCTGAATAACAGAGTGTGAACATAAATTCCTAATTGCTACTCAGTTGGCTCCTCTTTTTTGTTCTTTACGCCAATGATGATTTCTTATTATTTTGTAGCATTTAGTATTTAAAATCTTTAGTCATTAATCAAATATAAAAGGCTTGGACACTGCAATCATTTCCAGCTGAACTTTTAATAGAGCTAATTTTCTGAGAACATCCCTTTGGCAGTTTTTTCTCGTCGCTGATTGCATTTCTGAAAGTCAGAACAAACAGCTGATGTTCCCGGGAACTTGAGGAAAAGAAGTTATCAGCAAAACATGTTTTTGTCCCTTTCATTCCCTCAGCCTCAAACCACATTGCGGGGGGTGGGAGGGAGGCGGTGCGGGGAAGGGAAAAGCCCCAGACAAAGGCTCCCATGTTGTTAGCTCCCAGTTTCAGGAAGTATTTCAGTTTAATGGAGATGAAACGGACTTGCTTATGCTGATATGAGATCAGCATGTGGATGGCTATGCAAAACATGGCAGAAAATGCTCATATTAGTGTGAAATTTCTCTTAACAACTGGAATCAATGTGACTACCTCAATGCTGGAAAATCAGCCTAGTTTAAAATTCTGAACATGTCCAAAGCTAATGAATATGAAAATAGTATGATAAGGTTCTTGCATATAGGTTATTTTTGTATCAATCAAATCCTTGCTCAGCTCGAATTCCCCACACTCACTGCAGGTTTTGTTTTCCACAGCTGCTCTCAGAAGATGCGGGCCCAAAACTGGAATGTTTAATGATAGGCAAGGCAAAACTGTACACAAATCTTACTTCCTGTTGTAAGAACACCAGGCAGCAAGAAGACGAATTTACAAATCAAGCAACTCTGAAGAACAGTGGACAAGTTCATATGCGAGGTAGCAAGAAGACTCCATGGTCAGGCTTTCCCTATCTGTAGCACAAGAACGAGATGTCTGTCTGGACTTTTGGGGGGATCAGGTCTTCCAGGTATCCTGTCAACCTACGAAAATCTCATTTTCACACCTAGAATAGGACTTTGCGGCCTTATTCAAGATATGGAGATGATCTGTGGCAGACTACTAATCAACCTGTGAAAAAGTGCCAGAACTTTACTTGCCCTCTCCACGTAGTTCTTCTTCAAGGAAAAGCGAGGACATAGTGGAAACGGCCATAATCAGGGACGTGCTTGCAATGCGCGCCTTCCACTGGCTTCCATCATCGATGTATCGCCAACAGCAGAGCGACTGCTGCCGAGACACGCCACTCAAACGTGGCACAGGGCTACCATAAAACTGACATTCTCACTCTTCCAAGACTCCAGATCTGTGCGGCTTTAAACAAAGGTACGGCCACAAGGATCCAATCACAGGTATTTTAGCCACAATGCAACAAAAATCACATTTTGTGAATGGGAAAAGAGAACAAACCACCCAAGATCTGCTCGTTTCCCAATATATTCTCGAAGCACTTAAAGATGACTTGGTAACGTGGGCAGACAAGAAATCAGGATGGAATAGAACCTGAGACACGGTTTGCTTTTCCATCCTTTTTGGCTGTAACAAGAAACAATTTGCCCCAGATATTACGAGAGGTCCTATGGCTGCTGCATTGGAATGGAGCAGAAGACAAGCACGACTGTACATATCGACACAAGCTCGTTAACCTGGTTTCACTGAAATTTTAAACCAATCCCTAGCTACTTCGTCTCTTAGTTTTTAAGGCTCTTCAGGGTTTAATGGCATGACTTTCTACGGCTCCTTAATAAAGGGGTGCAGGAAGTCATGCAGCATGGTGCTCGGTAATACCATGTTAAGCTGTGGCAGAAGAAAGAACCCTACTAATGTGCTTATTTTAACTGTTATGGTACATTAAACCATTACAGCATAATGTTAGCATAAAAAATGTACGCTGGGCTCCCAAACCAATGTACCTACAAGTTCACTAAACACTGTTTTGACATAAGTTTTCACAGGCAACTTGTCACTTAACTTATTTGCCTTCTTTCTAAATCAAAGTGATTTGGCTTTATCTTTGAAAATAATAAAAAAATCACTAAACAGATTCATTCTTAGTTAGAAAATACTTTATGATAGTACTTCTATTCTATAGAGGCATCATGGTCTGTTGAAGAACACTGCACAGTAAATTAGATTCTGAATACAGGACTTACTAGAATACCGAAATGACTAAACACAATTACCTGAAGATGTGTAACACAACCTTCTCTCAGAACACAAAAATCAGAATTTACTAAATGGAAGGTAAGCAAGATAATTTTCACTTTGCAGGATCAAACCCACAGACACAGACTCTCATGAGTTTTAAGGAATCTTCTGAGCAGAAGAAAGCCACAAACCAGCAGCAAAATGTTGGTCTTGGATACTCTGTGCCATACTCAAAGCTTTCTGTCTACGTATCACTTCTCTAATAATAGACGGAAAAACAATTCCCAGGCACGCAGCAAGATTTTCTAAGGATGGGTCTAGTTTTTGTTTGACGTGCAAAAGGGGCAAAATAATCTTAAAGGTTCTCACTGAATGTTCAGGGGTGAGGGTCTATTCCAGGATTATCTTGAGGTGGCAGGATTTGGCCACAGGTACATAGTGCAGGGGGAAATGGTATCAGTAGACAGTAGCTAACTCTGGGATCTCTATCACATGACAACTCATGGTTCTCTATATAGGATTTTTATTTACCTTGAAGTGTAGCAAAGCACCTATTAAAACCCAAGCAAACAAAACCAGCCCAGCAACTCTAGCCTACATGTCTGAAGTGCCAAACAAACTTTGGTAGCAACTTGGTACAGCCACTGCCTTTGTCGGCCAGCAGCATTCTTAATAACACGTTGTGAGAGGCCAGTGCCTCATAAAAATGCTACCGCTGGAAATTAAATTACATTCTCTTAATTTGAGCCCACTCACCATCGCCTTATGAAGCTGACATCTTGTATAAAAGCGTGGCCGTGGAATTATATTCCCTTTGCTTGATATTTTGAGCAGTAAAAGAATCTTCCCCAGTTTGAAGAGGCTCAGCGAAGCCATGCATCCTTATTACCCAAGCTCTGGTGCTACGGTCTGACCTTCCCCACCGCATCTGCTCAGTTACACATTTGGCCCTTGCCAGTTGACAAACTCCACTGTTTTCTCCCAGTCAATGAGAATAAAGCTTTTTTGAGGTACCACAACACTTCCCAAACAGATTTTTTAAAATGTTCTGCAAGCACTGCAGAGACACCGCAAGCAGCAACCCAGCTTCAAGACCACCTACACATAGACGGAGGGACAGGGGGTAAAACAAGAGATACACAAATGAACCCAGCAAAAGCAACCGGCTGCCTGGGCTTTGGCCAATCAGTCAGAGCCGAGGATTTCCATATGTTATCGTTATAATTATTTTGTGGGGGAGGGTTTAATTTTTTTCTTTTTTTTTTACTAACGTTCTTAGCCTCTTTATTGCTCTCCAAGTTTTGTCCTTGAGGGATGAAGAAGAAGTGTTTCAAAACATAATGAAGGGCAATGGCCCAAATCCTCCTCAGGTACGCACTAGGATTTCACTATACAGCCTGTAAACGTGCCAGGGCAAAATGCTGTTGCTAAGCAGATGAATCCTCTTTTATCTGAAATAGGGTGCATGACTCTGGCCCTGACTCGGAATACTCCACCATGCAAACAAGCTCTGTAATGTGATGAAAGTCCGTGTTCAAGAAACCCAGTTCTAGCTAGAATGGAGATTGCTATCTGTCATGTTATGCAAATCTTAGTTGCACTTCGAAATAAACAAGATATTGATTCAAAATTTCTTTGTCAATATAGATTAGTAGAATCTTTCCATTAATTTTTAATTGGTTAACCAGTATAATGAAATAAACTAAACTGATTTATTCTCTTCCTCACTGGTACCCTGCAGCAGATGGTTCAGAAAAGCTATTTCGTTAAACCAACCCCTCTAACTCCACTTTCTGTTTACAACTTGCATGTGGCAAGACAAGCACCTCACCTTACACATCTCCAGCAGGCTGCGCAGGTCAAAACAAGGGCAGTTTGTTTTCACAAAACTGCATCCCTTCAGTCTCCACAGGACACACAGAACATTCGGGGCTCCTTTTTGAGTGAGGTAGCCAAGCGCCCTTGCCTTTAACAGCGATGCAACGTGAGCAGTCCTGACCTTCTCAACTGAGCTGAACTATGGGCTGTTCAAAACCACAGACTGTCTTCTCCCGAGACCACCCCGAGCCTTCGACCTTCCTTGGCCCAAAGCAGCCTGACAAGGGATGGGGTTCCCCGGGCAAGCAGCATCAGCAGTGCTACAAGCATCCCTTATCCCTAACTGCCTCGGAGCTTTTTGGAGACCAGGTCATGCTGCTTTGACTTCTCACAAAGCAAGTATTTTCAGCGCCGCTCTCTCCATCGCTCCTTTTACAGAACTTAAATAAACCAGAGGAGTTCTCTTAACATTTGAGACTGTTTAGAAATATATGACTTTCACATGGTATTTTATCTGTTAAATCACGAAACGCTGTGAAGTTTGCCATTTCTTACACAGCCATTCCAGCAAAGTTCGCTGCTGTGATTTCATTGAGCTCCCCCGCCAGCTTTAGACAACGTGGAAAAAGCTAATACAGCTGGACAATCACAAAATATTTGTTTTGATAATCATTATTGTTCCTCTGCTTTTTTAAATCATGATGCTGCTGTATCCCAAAGTCTTCTAATAGCCAGAATCGTAGAAGATGGGAACGCTTGTCACAAGTTACAAGTAAATTTATGTACTTTTATTATAAATTTTTACTTTAATTGTATACTTTAACTCTTAGAGCCCTTTGCACTTATGGACATAGGTGAAGCTTATGGTGTAAAAAAAAAAAAATCTTTCACAGAAGCAGCAGTAAAGCTTTTATAGAAAACGCACAGAACTGAAGTAGAGATGGAGTAACTGAAATTCCAAAGAAAGGACACAGAACTATGAGAAGTTGATATGTACCCCTACAGAAGTTAAAATGGGATCCCTTCTAAACAGTTTCAGACTCATCTGACAAAATATCATATAGAAATTAGATATAAGGCTTCTGAGAAGTAAAAAGGCAGGAAAATTGGAAGGCAGAGGTAAGCCACAGTGTCTCCTCTGTGATTTTATTACTGTGGCACACGAAGTTTCAGGGCCACTCAAGAGCATCCAGGCTACAAGAACCAGCCCTAACTCCTCATGGAGCCCCATCCTTCGTCCTCCATAGAAACAACTGACAAACTCCTCTGCATCCTTGAAAGATTCCTCTCCTCTCATACTCCTAGGGCCTTATTCTGCAAACACAGTGCGTATAAAGAGCTTAATGCTATTTGCACAATTCCAAAAATAAAATGATGAAGATGCCAAGCAGTGGAAAACAAACAAATCAAAGCATCGCAAACGTACCCCAAACGTGTTCTCCTGTCGCCCTGCTGGACTTTGAACATGGAAATCCAATTCTCCCCCTCTGGTGGCCTATCACGCTCCCCCGAAATCCTGCTTTCTCTTCAGGGTAAGATGTCCCACCGCCTCCCTCCGGTAACCCCCACTCAGACACGTGTTGTGTCTCAAACCGGCACCCACACGTGGCCGGGGGTGCTGACAAACACCCACGTGCTCGCTTTACCCTCACCCTCAGCAACTGCTCAGGCCAGCGTCGCAATAGTCACCATGCAGGAGGGGGAAAGAAGAAAAAGCGCTCTGCTGCTCATTGCTTACCAACACAGGACTCCCCGGCAAGAGAGTAGCTTCCATTGTCATGGAAACCGCTTCTGCACTCACAGTGGAACCACCCTGGGAGGTTAACACAGCGTGAATGGTTGTGACACTCAATGATCCCCTCTGCACACTCATCAATATCTGCCTCAGAGAAAAACACAAGCCAGCCAGGAAATTAATTTCCTTTGACAATAATGCGTTAGGTTTGTTGTTGTTGTTTGTTTGTTTGTTTTGGGGGGGGAGTGTCTGTTGTTTGGTTTTGGTTTTTTTTTTTAATCTTGCTCTAATAGATGGATCAAGGTTTGTTACAGTTCCAAACAATAGACACTTACAACATTACTCGCATCACAACAATAGAAAAGAACAATAATACATCACGGAATTTGCCACACACAAGACATTTGTTTACACCGCAATTGTTTAAAATGCAAAGCAAACGTGCCCACTCCTTTGTCCTCTCAGTGTTTGTAAGTCAGAAGGTCCATTTGTCCGGGCACGTACAGTGCTGTCGAGTGGGTTCTCCATTGACCAGGCGGTTTTGGCAACACTGGCGCTTCACAACCAGCACGTCCCAGGACGCCTCGGAAAGAAAGAGCATTTGCTTCAGGATCTGGGCTTCCAGCGTTCAGCTGCGGTTTTGGCAGCTCTCCGGCACTTCAGGCGCTCAGAGCACTTTGCAAACAACAGTTAATCTCTTTTGTTTGTGTGATCAATATAAATACCTAGGACACGCACAACAGCATGTGACAAACGGAAAAAACAGCCCCTGCTTCAGCTGCAAGAAAACATTTAGCGGCAAAAGAGTGAGGCAAATGACAGCAAAGGAAAGGCGCAGCAAGCTGGAAACCCTGCTGAGTTTCAATAAATGTGCAGGGGTTATAAAGGAGTTTCTTGAAATGTCTGTAACGTGGTTAATAGAGACCTCATAATTGCGAGTAACCTTGGTTAATCACGCCTGGCACCTGGCTGCCGCTCCCCTTTGAGCATTTTTCCGCACATTTGGTAGGGTTGTAATTAAAATTGGCAAATTAATTATATGTTAACCTTGCGGTAATTCGCGAAGCTATTATATTTTCATTCTTCTGTTTAGCTCCAGTTTGTGTTTTTTTTTTTAAATCTTGGACAGCTTTCAGCTGGGTACTTATCAATTAACATGAATCTCAAATTGTTCGCTAATATTAGCCGTTTTCACCCACTGAGATTCTTTCCGTGGTGTTCGGCACATTAAAATACGCGTTAAATTGTGTTCACCACACCCTCCCGTTCGGGGAAACCGCATTTAGTTCTGCCAGAGTACAAATGTCCCATGATCCTGAAGCAGGACTGAGTTACGATTAAGTAACCGCAGAGTAGAGCTTTTATCTCCGTTTACAAAACACACACACCGAGGCGGTTTCACGGACCGCAGTGGAATCACGTTGATGTACGCTGACACTGATTTAGGTATCCTTCGACACAATTCCATTTTTACATCTTACAAGCAATACCAGAGAAAAGCTCAATTTTTTTCCCCATTTAAGCAACAATATTTATTCTTGTTGGGAAACCGAAACAAATGCCAGTTTTGTGTTCACCCTCACTCAACAATGAAGCAAGTTATCTACATAACAGGGTTATAACCACTATTTATTTCTAGCTTTATTCAGCTTCCATCGAACAATAAATTCAATTTTTTAATGCTTTAAGATCTGTCACTGCTGCCACCTTTTCTCTACTTTTTCTTTTGTGGAAGCTAATTTTAGTGTTAAAACACTGCACAAATCTAGCTGTCCATGAACGGTGAGTGCAGCTGGCAAAGTCAGACACTTTCAATTCATTACAGCAAATGGAATTTATAACCATGATCTTTTCACATGTCATGGCTGATGGAACAAGTTTAATCCTATTTGGAAAGTGAATGACTTTGCTATCACAGGTCAACTGCAAATGAATCCTCCTTCTCGTATTCTTCTCTTTCCCAGTGTTGAATCAGAGGATGTTCCTGTTTAAAGATTGCTTCCTCGGGTCAGCCCTGTACCGGACCTCTCTCCATTCAATTTTACATTTTTAATGCACAAAATTGATAGAGTTGTCCTGAAGTTCGTTTCTAAACTTGAGCCCTTCTGAAAGGGCGTTTGATTTCAGGTCATGCTGGAGTGCTCTGGCTGACTGCTAGGTTCCCTTTCAGAAAACCTGTCTGCCTGGAGAGCAAAAGCGAGCAGCATTTGGACTTAATGGAAGAAGAGCGTATGAGTATTATGTCAGAAAAGTAAGAGAATAATCACAGAACTCTTTCAAGACTAGATGGCTTTCTTATGGCAGGGGCAT
>NW_010403170.1:2517-15026 GCF_000710305.1 Buceros rhinoceros silvestris | reverse complement strand
TTTCCAAGCCTAGCTGTTTTTTGTAGGGAAGGGCCATCCCTGCCTATAGCTTCTGTCCACTGATACTTAGGGATCTAAGTCTAAACAAATTTCTTAAACCAGCAGTACTGGAGAAAATGGGACTTACTTCCAGTTGTGTAGGTTCTTCCTTCACTTCCCTGATCTTCTCCTTAAACCAGTGGAGTTACACCAGCACCGCCCGACCCACGACAGGGAAAAGGCAGTGCTGTGTGGGCTGCTTCGGGAAAATCTGCCACGGAACACAGTACTGATGCAGAAGCAACTAGTAAAAAAATCCTTCACTGCCACTACTGCTCCTCTCCCAGCACCATGTCCAGCCCTCGGGAGGTGCCCTGCTCCTCTCCAGGTTAAACTCCACACTCCTCCCTACTCCCAAGGCCAGCATTTTCCTGCGTGTGTGTGTGCTGGAGGCAGGCTGGGCTGGTGGTGCAGGAAGGAGAATGGGGCAGCAAACCTTCCCCTGCTTCTGCAGCACGTCAGCATTCCTTTGGCAACAGGTCGTTAGCAGCTCCACGTAATACAGTATAAACAGGGAAAACCATCGGCGGCTTCTCCATTTGCCCAGTAGTTTCTTATTCGCACATTTAAAATGACACACAAAAAGACTACGAGGGGAGAAAATACAATTATTAGGTCTGTAAGCTTCTCCTGTGATCCTGTGCATTATCTGCAGCAGGTGTGCAAACATTTCTCTGCAGGTATAGGAAAATATTATGGATTTGTTTTAGAAATTCACAACGATTTAAGATACTCGTAATACCAAGAGAGAACTGCAAATAAGAGCTTTATAAAATGGTGTGTCATACACCGTGACGTTACTTAGTTCTCTTAAGAGATCATTTCCATCTGGACATACTACGGCTTTTGAAAACACTTTTTTGAGGACTTTTTCTGCCAAGGAGAATGTTGCAACACATAATGGACGGTTTAGGGCATGAGAATCAATCCACCCTTCCCACCTTTAGATCCCAGCCCTATATTTGCACACTGGGCTCAGGAGGAATATGTTTCTGTCCATGTCTGGGATTTTGTGATAGAATTTGAGCTATATGTGCACTATTTGTGTGTGTGTCTGGTGTGAGCGTGCAGATGCCTGCCAGACTATGCTATATATACACTTTCTTCATGACATTATGTTAAGCTGAAAAGAAAGGGCATAGCTCTGACCTTAGAGTGAAAACACTACAAAAATTATCATCATCCTTCAAAGGAGCACAGGAAAACCCGTTCAGAAATTCCGTAATGGTACCAGCCAGAGAAAACAACGGGGGGACTGTGTGTGGCTGTGTTGCCATCCCTGTCCTTACTGCTCCTGGCAGCAGAGTGAGCACACGGCTCTTGGTGCTCCAGGCTCCGACTTCTCCCAGCATCCCGCCACGGATGGAGGAGCCTGGATCTTTACACGCGCATCTTTGCCTTGTCATCCCACGCGGCCAATCCACGCTCACAGCACATTCACCGACTCACAAACTTGTTTGGGCTTTCTGTGTATCTGCAACAACAGCCAGATAGGCTAGAACAGAGCGCTTGGGAGAAATGGCCGATCTGCTATTTCCTTGGGAACTGAAACCTTAATTTGCCTGTGTATTCTAAATATCTGGCCCACCTTTGCATTAAGTGTAATATTTTTTGTTTCCAGCTGTAATGCAACGTAAGACACTGCTGCTCTTAACCCTGTGGAACTACTTTGGCAGTTCCTTCGTTCGAGCCTTCTCACAATGTCCACGTGACAGAAGATCCTGTACAGACCTTTCCATTGCCTGCTTCCACCCCACGCAGTCATTTAACTGTCATTAGCACAGAATTGTTAATGGATCTGGCAATACTCCACTAAAATGGCTTTGCAAAAGCCCTGAATAGGCACGTTTTTGTTATTGGAGAATAAAGGCACCACTCCGTTTTGAATAAGCTCTTGTGGGATGTTAATCCTGTCCTTTAAGGACAGGTCTGTAATTTTTACTTTTAGCATCCCAGCGTCTTGCATTATTCATAAAGGTATTTATGCAGACAAGATAAATAGGATAATTTACCTCAAAATAAAACACAATGGCTTCAGAACCCAGGGAAAAAGTAAAACTGAAGTAATTCAATCTTTTCTAAAGCCTCATCCTGTTTAAGTCACTGTGATAACACTGAAAGGAAAACTGTTCAGTGTCATGTAATAGCTGGCAATCGACAGCTTCAATGACAGAGAAGAGTTTTATTACAAAAGTGACTGTTCATCAGGCTCTTACTGTGTTCTTTTTCATGCAAAAATACAAGATCCTTATCTTTAGCTCTCCATTGATCAGGAGAGGTATAAGCAGGAAAAGCCTGTACTAACAAGAAAGGATCACGCAGGTCTCAATCTTTCTGAATTAAACCCACACCCTGACAGTTAACCCCGCTAGCTGCAGAGCATCACAGCTTTGGTTTCCACCTTGGAGTAATTTTCTTCAACATAAAAACACCAGAAAAACTCATCCGGCGAGCCAAGGCATAAGCTCTCTATAAAATACAGCCTCTTCTCATCTCCTGCTCCTGCATGAGCCTCCCTTCCACGAGACAGCGATAGCAAGAAAGGGATGTCACTGACAGCACTGTGCAAACAACCTCCCCGCCACAAAGGAGGCACTTGCCTGCTTCAAATAAACCCTGAAAGCAAAGACACCTACTTTGGATGAGCAGAGATGAAAAAGTCTCTCTCTAAAAAAAAAAAGAACAAACCTCAACGTCCCTCCTGCCTACTTTTATACCAAATTCTGTTGATGTAAGCAAATAATAATGCTGCTGTTTTACATAAACTCATGCAAAGGCTGAATTTGATCCCTTATTAACTCTTGTATTTACTGTAGTGTTAAATCTCCACATTAGCTCTGAGAGTCCGCTGTAGTTATCGAGAAGGGCCTGCCTTTGTTTATAAAACATGCACTGACAACGAGCACTTTTAAAGTCTGCTGGATTTTCCCAGTATCAAGTAGAGGAGACTACGACGTTCCAGCCCTGTCACTGGTGTACAGCCCAGCGTGCCCGGAATACCAGCGTACAGCACCGGTACAGCAATTCAGCTCTGGAACAAATGGGAACTTAGAAGACCACAGAGAACCGTATAATTTAGTTAGATTTGAATAACGACTCACGGCTGTCTCACAACCTCACGGGGCCAGTTCAGCCTTAAGGCTGAAGAGATACTAAAAATCAGGAAGGACAGGAGAGACATCTGCCTGAGCCCTATCTATCGACATTTTTAATCATCAATTTCTAGTCTCATGGATTTAAGTGTCTCAGGTGATAAAGATTCCCCCTTTCTGCAACTGAAGCCAGCGGCAGGCTCCGGAACAGTCGCTCAGGAAATTTTTCCTTGACATTTAGCCTCTTCTTTAATTGCTTTCATTGTAACTCATTAGGAGATTTTGGCCAAACAATCAGCACCAAATAACATACTTCTCTCTCCTCAGCAGTCAATTGTAGCTGCATTATATTTATACCGGCCTTTGCAGTTCCTTCTCAGGCAGGAAGAGTTTTGCCTGAATAACTGGTACAGGCTTCGGTCCATTTTCCTATTCTGAGGACCCAGCAGTAAACCACAAAACTTCTCATTTGTCGAGATGGTGAACGCTACTCAAATTCCTGAATAATCAAACCCACACCGAAGTTTAATGTTCCTAAATGGCTTTCAGAGATGAAAGGTGTGCCCCACCACTCATTACAATTAAGGAACAGCTGTAACACGCTTTGTTATGTAATTCTGGATCAGCATTATCCAGATTTCTAATCATCTGAAACTCGTGCAAATTTAGAACGATGAGTTGAACAGTAATAAATGGAATTAAAATGGTATCAGAATAATCACACAGCAATTGTACCACCAATTTTTAAGATTAATCCTTTTAATATAACACCTAATTTACTGAAACTCATTTTTAATACACACTCCAAGATGATGTCTTTATCAGTTTAGTGCATGTCTCTCTCCCACCCTCATACCTGTCTGTTTGTATGCTAAATATGCAGCACACGGAGTTCGCAACCTAAAGGTCCTGGACGGTCCAAAGAAATGTCACTTCTCTGCACTGGAGCTAAAACAAGAGCATTTTATTCTCCTATTTAAAGACTGCTAGGTGAGGGAGGAAATAAGACCTGAGCCAGACTGCTCAGTGGGAAGCACGGCTGGAGTGGACCAGGCAGGGTGAGGAACTGTTTCGTTGTTATCATTGCATTCGAGCTTCTGCTGCAAATGGGATTTTAGTCATCACTCTAAAAGCCAGAAACAGACTGACTTCACAATTAGTAGGTTAGGTTTCAAACAGAGGCAGAGACTTTCTGACAAATTTGAGACCTGTGGTCAACATGTCTCTCAATTCCACCACACTGAAAACAGCAGGGCAGTTAGACCAATGTCTGTTGGATCTGGGCTCAGCCCAGGTCTTGGAAGAGAAGATTATGCTTGATGTAGCTGGCTGGAGGGAGGTGCAGTGAACACGTCGTTCAAAACAGCCTGATGACATCCTCCAGCCATCGGACTGATGACTCAACTGCGGGACAAAAGTCGAGCTCATTGCCTACATTGCCTTGTACCTGCGCGCAATATCCACAGTTCTCCAGGAACGCTCCTCATATTCTCTTGATGTTACACTCTTCCTAAACATACCAGAGCACTTTGTCAGGACCCTAAATTTATTCTTCTACCTACTTGGGTAGAAATAGTGAGTGATCTCCATGCTATGGTTACCCACGTAAATCAATCTGGTAGCATTTCAGTACAGAAACTCAGCTGCAGACCTAGGAAAGTAGTACTTATTTAACGTGATTATATCATTTTGTAGAGTAAAATAGGTATCATCTGCAATTTACAGGTGTGATAACTAAGGCAGAGAGATAATGCGAGTTGCCCAAAGTTGCCCAAAGCCAAAGTGCGAGAAGCTCTTCAATTTTGTAATTCCAGTCCACCGTCCACTTAGGTCACCATTTCTCTACTCCTCATAAAAATGTTCTCAAATAACCTGGCAGAGGCAAGGCCAAACTTCATTCACCCTCATGACTCATGAACATGGGCTTACTTTTGAAGACTATGAAGTAGTATCTCTATCTCTAATCACTAATTCAATTAAATCATTAGACTGGAGTTGTGTCTGCATATATTATACCGAGCAGCTCTTCAGAATACTAGATTCACGTACTGGAATAACATGAGAGAACACGATCGACAGGCGAGGTCCGTCATGTCAATAAACTGTAATCAATGCAGCCCTCGGCACACACAGGTGTAGTTCTACACAGCTAGGATTATGTAAATTCATAAGGAAAAAAAACTCAAACCCATCCTTAACAGCCAGTATTTCTGTGCACAAAGCTGCTTTAAGCCAGTTCAAAGCGGATCTACTGTAAATTCAGATTCATTTAATTTACAGTGACTGGTAAGAGCATACTAAAAACAGTGCAGATTGCAGAATTACACTGCTGAAAACCTGTGTGGCACAATACATTAATTATCTGATAAAAAGACTGATATATTAACAGAATAAAATATATTTGTGACACTTGATTTTGGCACGCTGCAACTGAGGAGTTGCGCATCCTTTGCCAAGAAAACAAAGATCTGAGAAGAATTACCAAATGGGTGTATGTGTTAAAGAAAAATAGTTGATGGGGGCAACCAGCTGGGAAGCAACTTGGCAGAAAAGGAGCTGGGAGCCCTGGTGGCCACCAAGTTGAACGTGAGCCTGCAAGGTGACCCTGCTGCAAAGAAGGCTAATGGTGACACAGGCTGCATTAGGCAAAGCACCGCCAGCAGGTCGAGGGAGGTGATCCTTCCTCTCTGCTCAGCGCTGGCGAGGGCACATCTAGAGTGCTGGGTCCAGTTCTGGCCTCCCTGGCACAAGAGGGACACGGTCATACTAAAGAGAGTTCAACGAAGGAGCACAGGACAACTAGAGGTCTGGAGCACCTTACGTATGACGAAAGGCTGAGAGCTGGGACTGCTCAGCCTAGAGAGGAGAAGGCTCAGGGAATATCTCACCAACGCGTATTGGCACCTGAAGTGAGAGCGCCAAGAGAACGGAGCCAGGCTCTTGTCAGTGACAGGACCAGAGGCAATGTGTAATGGGCACAAACTGAAACAATGTGCAGGAGATTCTGTCTGAACATCAGGCAACACTTTTTCAGTGTGAGGGTGACTGAGCACTGGCACGAGTTGCCCAGAGAGGTTCTGGAGTCTCCATCCTTGCAAATACTCAAAAGCCATCTGGAGATGTTCTGGGCAACTGGCTTTGCCTGAGCAGCAGGGCTTGACAAGATGACCTGAGAGGAACCTTCCAAGCTCAACCATTCCGTTGTTCTCTGAACCTGGCTCAGAAGGAATGCTCACTCCAACAAAAACTGCTGAAGTAAACTGGATGCAGACTGCAAATTGGTTCCTCACAGCTACGAAAGACGAATATAACCTCTTATGAAACAGGATGCTGACAACCAGCATTCCCTACCCAAGGCACCAACTGTCTGCAGACTGGTGCCTTGCACAGAGGGATTCATTCAGACGACACCGCTTCTACGTATGAAAGCTTCATCGATGAGCCTTGGCATTATTAGCCAATGCCAGCAGACTACTTCATGCACAGTCTTCAGGTACAAGGCATAACCGATATATCACTGTCTAGCAGTTGAAACGCTGATGTTCAACATCGGAAAGTCATCGAGATGGCCCATTATCTTATCCAGCACATCCTGGGCACAGAGAATAAATGCTGCCTACCACACATTCTCCAGTGATTTGCCTCAATCCATTTTAAAATTACCTACATGATGAGTTCTCCTCCACTTCACTGGAAAGATGATATCGCAGCCCAACAGCCCACAATGTTAGGAAGGTCTTTGGATTAATTTGAGCCCTTCCGTAATCGAATCTGGTTCAGACAAAACACTTGTCAAAACAATTTCCCTGCTAACGGGAGGCAGCAGCTGATGAGAACATGCTAAAAAGCCCATTTTCTTCACTGTGGCTGGGGTGGGGGAGTGTTGGCTGTTCTCCTTAAGATTCCCATGGATACCACTGTGCCAAAGGGCACAAGAAGCAAAGTCAAATTGCAAGTTTAGATTATAATAGTGTGCAGGCCCCATAGCACCCCTGAGAGTTTAATATTAATGGGAAAAATTATCTTTTGGTTTTTTTTTTTTTTAAATCTGGAAAAGATTAACAGCTTCAGAAAAGCATTTTCATTCATACAGGAATAAATCCCCAAATAAGCAGCGTAAAAAGAGCTCCTGAGCTGGTAAGCAGAATAATGTAGAGCTCTTTTGCATCCTTTATTGGGTCAGAAAACGGTGGGGGAAGTGCTGATCAACACAGCGCACGTGATAAAAACGCACACTTTCAAAGAAGGTATGAGCACATGTCCTGGTTTGAGCTGAAACTTCCTTGTTTTGGGTAATGGACAAATAGAATTATTCCACGCAAATACGATAATTCCGCATTTAATTGGTTAAGAGAGTCAGGTGAAACGTTATGTTGGGAGCCTTTAAAAGCAGCAGGCAGAGGGCAGATCTCTCTCTTGGGCTTCCGGACAGTGGCACGAAGAGAGGACTCCCATGGATCTGCTCTGCCGAGGGACCAGGCCGAGACCAGGCCTGCTGGGCCCGACTAGGCCCGACCTGCAGATCGACCAGGCCTGAAACCTGAAGACTACAGACTCGGCACTGTTCTGCCGTGAGTCCTGTACTGTCTGAATCGGGTGAGAATATTCAAATTCCCTGGCTGCTTTCGTGCCAAGAGCTTTTCTGCTATTAAACCTGCCCGCGGGGTTTCTCCCCGCCGTTTCGCCGCGAGGCGAGTTCTGCTCCCTGCCCTGCAGCTGCAGCCTTCACTCCCACCGTGCCGCTGTGCCTGCCCAGAGCGCTGACCTTGAACAGAACCGTACAGAACTCTGGTTATCTAAGTCCTCTCTGCTTCGGTTTTTTTCCCTCTTCTCGGTTTGTGCCTATATATATATAATAGCATATAGTTGTATGGTTTTATTGTTTATTAGAAGTTTGTTCCAGGTTTCTGAAAACGCAGACCGAGGTGTGAATTTCTTCCTTCCCCTTGAAAACCCTTCTGTCTCTAGCAGCACAGAAAGGAATCGTTAAGGAATTCGAGGAGTTGTTACCTCGGTCCCTCGACCCTTAACAGCACAGTTCCACAAAGAGGATAAAATTTGTGGTGGGTCTCCCACACAGCACATGGGGCTGCAACTGCTCTCATTCAACCCAAGTTCTCCATCCACCTTGGAATTTATATATTTATTTCTGATAACAAGAAGGGTACACAAAAACACCCTACACGGGAGATATCAAATAAGGAAAGACTGGAAGGGTAGTTTAAGAACAGAAATCAAGATTCTGGCACCGCTTGGCCTATCTCCTTCTGTTCCTAATGCAAGTAAAAGCCGTTATCAGTTTGGGTTTGCTTGAATTTTCTCCAGCCCCACCATCTTCCATCTGTTCCCCACCCGGTGCAGTTGAATACACCGAGGTTCCTAATTCCCTCACGCCTCATGCAATCATAAAAAGCAGTTTGCTGTTGGGATTTCCCATGCGCAATCCAGTAGAGTTGGAGAAACGTGAAAAAAGTTTGCTTCCCCAGTCGACTTGGCCAGCACCGTATGTCATTGGACTAAACAATCAGAATGTTGCAAAAAATCTCGTACAATTTGCTGACAAACACAACAGTCCCAACGTGTTGCTGACACGTTCAGTGAAGGCCAGGCTTCACGCCACCTGATGAGCCGCTCAGCAACTGTCCTGTGCAACCTCAGCAGCCAGGGAGCCACGGCACAAGCTTTCAGAAGGCAATATGGACTGCCTCATATCTGCTGGGGTTTTTCATCAACTCAAAGCAGAATTCATTTACATGTTAAACTTGTTCTATATAACACATTTAGAAATTGTATTTCTAGTATGTTTATATGTACTTTCAATCAAGCTAAAAAAAATCCCCCACAGAAAATCCAAAATTCTTCGTTTTCCACTAAAAAAAAATAAAAAAAATCTTGAATTCCATCTTAAAATGAACTTCCCATCCTACAGCAGTTGTAAACATAACTAAAGAGAATCAAGTATACCAGCAGGTATGAAAGCACAGTGTGGCATCTAGTACATGCTTCCAGGTGAAAAACTTAACGAATATTCAGGATTAAAAACTTCAGTCACTACTGTTACCCTTCTTTTTAAATTCTGCAGTGAGTATTTCCCAATAAATAATAAGTGACTGTTTCTTTAGCATAAAATGTGCCCATTGAAAGCCCACGCTTTCTCTTTCATTTTTTAATTAAGACTGAATATTTAACTTCACTAAACCATTAGTTGCAGACTTTGATCAGACCCCGGTTTTCCCAGCCTGGGTGCTGCTTCAGACATCAATAATTCCAATTAAACCAACTCTGAGATATGACTACATCATTTCATGAAGCAATTAAAAATGTGCAACTGAAATAAGTAGAAAATCCTGAAAGAAAAGCCAGGAGACTCATCAAATGTTAATAATAATAATAATAAATACATTGCACTTCTATAGCACCTTTCATCCTGCAATCTCAAAATGCTTCTTAAGTATGAAATAATATTACAATACTTTGGAAAAAAGTACAAATATTAAAAAAAACCCTTTGTTTGATGTCCTGGCAGGCGTTTGATTATTCAGGATGAGGATATTGCGTGTATAAGACCCCCACTCATTAAAGAACACACATTTATCCAAATTGGTTTTGTGCCCCCCCCATTTCACTGAATTAACTAAGTTTTATTATATGTAAGTGGAATGTAACTGGTGCCACTATTGCCCCTGTGTTTGAGATTGAAAATTTTCTCTGCATTTCTGTTTATTTATAAGCAAAATTTTTTTGATACTCCAGCAACCTTTAGTGGCTCTTCAGTCTATACTTCAGAGTAATGAGTGAACAGAAGAATGCTGGCATTTTCCAAGAGTTTTTACATATCCATGTACGTGTGTGCAGTCTCTGATCAGAGCTTCATTATCAGTGAAACGAGCTTGATCTATGGCACACAGGATACCAGAGACAGGAATCCAAAAACGCGAGCAGCTCTATAACCAACTGTCCTACGAGTATTTAGGCATTTAGGAGGAAGAGTACTTGTGAGGGGGGAAAATAAAGAATCACCGAAAACAGAGCACTTATCCACTTCAATTAAAGAAAAAAACTCTGGTGGGACAGTACACGTTCCTTCTCATGCAAGGACCACATAATCTTTCTATGAAGACTACGGTCTCCATCACGCACATCAGATCCCGATGAAAGATAGGGTGATGTGAGCTGCTCCAGACAACACAACGTCTGTGAGTCATGTCATAAACAAGGACAATGGCAGTGGTGGGGTGGCCATGAACATCAGAAGGTACGAGCAAGAAAAGGGTCTTAGGGGAAGCTTTTCCACGACAGGAAATATGACCTAAGCCAACAAATGGTAACAGATAGTAGAAATTATTTGTAGGGCCAAGTAAAAGCACCTAATATGTCACAGCCTGTAGGACTTCAATCACTTGAGAGTCAATAAAAAAAAAAAATCTTACTGCCTGACAGTGACTTGGGCCAGCGGTGGCTCTAAAATAGCAGAGTGCCAAGTCCTAGGTGAAGCACGTGCCACACCGGCGTCAAGGCACTGGGGATCACTAGAATACAAAACAACCGGCTTCCAAAACAAGGTTTGCACTGGAGACTGACTGAGAAACACAGGAAAGAAAAGGCTAATTGCAAGATGTCGCAGATTTCACTTGCTTCTTAACAAATTAGAAATCCTACAAACTGTCTTCTGATTTACTAAACAGAGTAAAAAAGACGCCTTCATTCCTTGTCCTTCAGGTACGTAACATACCACCCCCAAATTTGCCAGTCTTTCAGACACAAGTCTTACTTGCCTTAACACAAAGTTTAATTACCCACTTTTTTCTTAAGGAAAAGTCAATTCTCACTCTCTTAAGGATGACTTCTTGGTAAAACTACCTGTTTTCAGTAAATGAAAATTCAGGCTCTACCTCACGGACTTGCAGTCATAAAAGCAATTTCAACCCACGTCACGGCCTGCGTGCAGCTGTTTCAGGCAGGCATGCAAACACACATCTGCACTATAATCCCGCCCAATACGGGCACTTCAACTGCTCGTAAAAAGTCACTACCATTAAGATGGTCTGGTTTAACCCAGTAATGTACACCCCTATTTTAACAAGAAGCTCCTGGACTGGTAAATACAGGACACCCAGAAAGGTTCAAGGGGGAAGATACCAGCAGACAAGAAGGATTAACAGAACATTTAGTCCTCTTCACCCCCGTCCAGCTCTGCCTCTCCAGAGCGGAAGAACTACCGTCACTGAGCAAACGTTTAAGTGTATTTCTGGAGAATTCTTTACTTCAAAACCACCCTGTGTGTACTTCATTGGGGTATCTCAGCTTGTATCTTACAGAATTAGAAATACAAGGGCTGAGGGTGAGGTTCACAAAGCCTGGCAGCCCTACCTGCGCGCAACGGAAAGGTTTGCTGGGCAGAGCGACCAATGGTTAAAGGAGGCAGCGCCTGCAGGGAGCACATCTGGAGCAAGGGCTGAGTCACTCCGGTATCTGGGACTACCGTCTTTTCTGCTTTTCTGAAGAATTTCAGAAGGAGCTCACAGAAGTCTAATTAACCAAAGACATGGCTCTTACTTCTTCTGCAGTTACTTTGATTTTGACATTACAACGCAGCACTTACACACAGAGGCTGCTCCTGCTTCCCTTGTCACGACATCTCCTTCCTATGGAAAGGTGACATTAAACACAGAGCTACCCGCTTTACTGCAGTGCCATTGGCTAGCAGTCAGGTACCAACTGCTGTGCATGGCCCTTTTTGCCTTTGAAAAGGAGGAGGAAAAATAAACAGAGGGGGAAAAAACAAAAAAGCAAAATCTCCTTATTCTGCTATCCTCTGTTTACAGCAGAGGAAAATCCGTGTCTGATTTTTGAGATGATTTCTAAAGGTCTGATTTTCCAACAGGTGACAATCACCTGTTGCTCATCCTGGACAACTGAAGTAAGCTGTAGAGGGCTAACATTCCTACAACAATCACGATTCCCACGAAAGACATCAAAAGCCCTTCAAGCACACGTATTACAGAGTGAGACACCTCTCACCTAGCTTTAGGTGTCTAGCATCTCTAGGTGTACGTATGTCACAGAGAGTTGTCTGGTGCCCACTTATCATCAGTGGAGAGTTGGGTGCTTTCAGGCTACAAGGCACCTAACACCTCCTTCAGAGGTCTCCTCAGGAGAAGGTGCATCACGCCTTAGAAACACCTGTTTCTCTCCATTGACTGTAACATCCCTGGAAAAAACTCAGCTCCTTCTTCTTGGTAACATCCTCTAGCAAGAGCTGGGAGGCTGCTGTTAGGTCCCCCTGAAGCTGGGTCTTCTCCAGGCTGAACAAGCCCCATTCCTCAGCCTCCCCGCATAGGACAAGTGCTCCAGCACTGATCACCCTCATGGCTTCCT
>NW_010403170.1:0-2438 GCF_000710305.1 Buceros rhinoceros silvestris | reverse complement strand
TCCTGCTGACTGAGCTGCAACTTATTGATGATGATCTTGTTTTGGGATAGAACAACAGGACACAGTAATCCAGATATGGCCTCATGAGTACTGAGGAAAGGGGGATAATTGCCATGCTCAGTCTCCTGGCTGTGCCCCGACCTGAGAAACTCCTCCTCTTGGGTCTGCCGCAGTTGCGTAGAGAGGAGTTGTCTCCTCCCTGGCCACTGCAGGCATTTTAAAGACTTTCATGCTTCCTTCACTTTCCCCTCTGCTTGTTCCTCTGTGGACGCTGGCAGCCTGTTTAGACGTGCCCCCTTGAGACACCGTGTTCTCAGCTGATGCGCTCTTGCACTAGCAGCAGTAACTGCGGCAGAACGCATGAGCTCTGAGGACGGGCTCCACGGGACCCGCGCGAGGCCATTTGCTCAGCAGGCTGAAGATGAATGAGAGAAGATCATCTTCGGGGCAGTGCTGTTTGGCTGGCACACAGGCAAGTAAGCTCTTGGGGCTGATCTGGCCTCTTTAACAGGCCAGTGGGAGACACTGGATGGAGGAAATGGTTTGAAAGATATGAAAGCAGTGCTCATAACAGTGCTTTAAGGGAGATGTATTTCACAATAAGCCCCTGCCTGCTTTTTATTGTTCTTTTATCCATTTTTATACCTTCCTGTTTTCTTTCTCTTTACTACTACTTTTTTTTTTTTGTATAGAATAAAAAGTTCAGGTGACAGTACAAAGAAAAGTTTTAAAAGCTGCTGATCTTAGCACAAGGAGGGGTTCGATACCCCGAGCAGCAGAAGAGCTTCATTTTTGTTGGAGGTGCTTTGAAGCTTTGTCCTGGGCTGGCTGGTTTTGGTTTGGGGTTGGTTTTTTTTCTGCTCTGACTGTTCCAGAAAAATACTCCTACCCTCTTCAAGCCCAACAACCCACACATGCTCTGCTGGCAAATGTGTGAACAAGCTCTGAGCCTTCCTGCACGTGCCTCCGATCGTTCACCCCCTCTGTGAATTCTTCTTTTTAAAAAACCTCTGTCACAGAGTTTTTGGCCTAAGTACTCGAAGGACATTGTCCATTTCTGAGGTGGAACTAGAATCTTCTGAACTGCTTGAACAGCTTTCATATTTTATAACCTTCCTCATCAAAGTTTAAATTTTTACCTTCATCTCTATCGCTTTTAGTCAAAAGTGCCTCTTTTAAAGGTGTTAGAATTCTAGCAAAGACACGAGGTAAGGATTGGGCTTCCTGGGAAGTGCTGAATATTTATGTATTTATTTTCAGGTTAACTGTGACTCTTAATTCAAAACTATTTAAAAATAAATAAAATTGCTTCCTCCATTAAAAGCCATTAAAACAGCAGACAGTATACAAAGAAATCCCTGTACCAACCACTGCCAGCCCTGGAGCTATCTCCAGCACCTATTTCATGGCACATAGTTATGCAGGCACGGACAAAGAGAAGGAGTCCTTGACCACAGACATGTGATTTACTTTGTGAAGCATAATTTTCCAGGGAGAAATTTTTCAAGACCCCAACCCTGGCTGTGTCAATGCCAGAGGCCATATCGTGCTGAAAAACAGTTCAGCTTGCCATCTCAAATCTGCTGCGCATAACAACCCTGAAGAAACTGTCTCTCCTAATGCGACTCCCACCCTGAGGTGGTATCTAGGGCCATACTTGAGCTTCATGGACTGCCCTTTGAGGAAGGGGACACAGTCCCGTAGCTGGAGCACTACCCTCTAAATATTTCATGTCATAAAAGAAAAGATTAAAAAAAAAAAAACAGGATGGAAATCTTAACTTTGAATGAAACGTCATCCTTTTTGTTCTTAATACATCAAAGTGTGTCCTGTTTGTTGCAAAGGAGCAGTTCAGTGCTTAGATCAAAGCACCACCTGGCTGTGTTGTACTGGAAGTGACGTGTCAAACTGTTTCCCTGCGCCACTAATGAAGAAATGCTTTGATGTACGCGCGTGTGTGAAGCGCTTTGGTCATCACTCAGAAGCTACCTGTAATATTTTAGAAATAGATTACCTAAGCTGCAATTTCACATTATGGCGTGTCACTGGAAGTAACCGGTATCATCACATCACTGGTACTGATGTCATATTGAGCAAGATGGGAACGAACACTAATGGAACCTTGTGAAACGTAGACAATGCCAGTGGAAAGGTATTTGGTGCGTCCATCAGAGAACAATGACAGGGCTAAAGAACATCACTCGGGTACCCTCTGATTAAGTAAGAGTCAAGAGACGTGCACATCCCAGACTAAATATCAGTGAAGACAAGGAAAAGCGTATAAACAATTGGCCTGGAGCCTGTTCCCAGATGGGTCCATCAGAACAACTCCACACTATTATCTTCTACCCTTGGCGAATGATGTCTCCACAGGTCAACGTCAAATCATAACTGATCTCAGCATCAGAGAATCATCTGGTTGGAAGAGCTCTTTAAGA
>NW_010403169.1:26376-27201 GCF_000710305.1 Buceros rhinoceros silvestris | reverse complement strand
TTATTATATTATAAAAAATTATACAGATTATAGGAATTATATAGAATGTAGTAAAAATCTTCATTCCTCCACTGTCCAAGGTCTTATTTATTTCCATATACTCCATGTTTTCTGACATCTTCAGACACTGTTCACTCATTGCTACTTCTCAGAACATATCTACTTCAGAAACAGACTTTATCATAACTGTTTGTCACTACATAAGATTCTGGTATGAAAATCATGGTAAAGAATATATCGTCAAGCAATGACAGGTACCTTGTGGTAGGCTATTTGACTAGAATTGCACTAGTGAAGAATAATCAAATATCTCTACTCAATAACAAAAGAAAATTTTATGTTATGTCATTACAGTAAGTGGTGAGTCTTCGAAATGGCAATGTACCCTGTAAAATAAAAATTTTCCAATATACTCACATTAATCATGAAATCATAAAAATAAACAACTTGTCACTTTGGTATAACAACTTCTATACAAGTGATGAAATTCTGTATTTGGCAAACACGGTATTCAAGCAAATAGAACATAAGGAGTGAGCCTGTTTGAGTGATTATTTGATTTGCAATTTAGTGCTTTTATCATCAATTTAATAAGAAACAAAACAAAGCATCTGAGTGAACATCCCATAGTTTTAAAATTACTGTATATATCATTTGCCTATTAAATTATGGCATTTGGACATATTTTGTATTACTGTGTAGACTGAGGTGAGAGATAATAATGCTGAAGTGCCTGCACCTAATGAAAACATAACACCTTCTATTTGCTGGCATGGCTCTCTGCAAACAAGCAATATATCACTGTCCTGAAAATGGCCAGCAGGA
>NW_010403169.1:0-26230 GCF_000710305.1 Buceros rhinoceros silvestris | reverse complement strand
AGGAATGAGAAAATGAACTACTGCTAATTAAACCTTTTATGTAAAAACATGATTGCTAATCAAATCTTTATTACCCTATACTCTCACATTCTACTTTCTTCATCCTGGAGCCCTTGAAGTATCAGGTTTACAGCCTTCATATATGTTGTGGGGTTTTTTAATTGTGAAAGGATAAACTTGTGACAATAACAATTTAAAGTTACCTAAAAATAAAAAAAAAAAGACTGTGGGATGAAAAAGAACAATACAATTAAACTGCATCTGGTTATTCTGATAACTAATTAAAAGTCATACTTACATTATTAGCAAAATATAAAATAATTACTCAAGCTGAAGCTTCATCATTCTTGTGACAACTGGAAAACACCATTATTACAAGGAAGGTAAGATGCTTGTCATTAGATAGACAGAATGCCCCTATTTTCAGAAGTGTGTTACGCAGTAATGATCACAATATAAGCCATATTTCCCTTAAAGAAAGGAAAGATGCCTTAAATTTTTAATGATTTCATTACTATGAAGTTTGCTACACAGCCACTTCATATAAATTGAATACTATAGATAAATACTAATCTAGCCAAGTATCTGATTAAAAGAGAACAAAATAGCTTTTGCAAAAATTCTAGGCTAGCATATATTAAGTTTCTCTTAGTGAAGTGCCACATAACCATTTCATTTTTAATTTATATAGTGATAATTATCACAATATTTGTACAATGAAGTGTAAAAGTTACAACATAAGTTGTTATTTGAAACAGAAAAACATTCTTCTTCTAATGATGTAGTGAAAGATCAACTGAACTTATTTTTGTCAAAGAAAGCACTGACAAGACTCCAAATGTAAATTGAAATACTTCAGACAAAAGGCTTGAAGGCAAGTGATTCTCCCATCTAGGGATGATTTTCACTTGTCTCCAGGTGTAACATTATGTGCACTGATGGGCTGATCAACAGAACAGAACTTCTCCCCAGCTGTAATCAGAAGTGATTGATGGTTGGGACAAAAAAGTTGATTATCATGACAAGTCCACTGATGCAGAGAAAATAGGCTGTGCTGGGGAAAGGATAAAACCTGTTCAGAGACTACGTTCTAAAACCTCCTTTCTAAAGAATAAAAAGAAACATTTATGCCTATCTAAAAAGAGATAACATAAATGAATTCAGTACATTTACTATGCATCTGTATCTACCGTTATTCCACCATGACACAATGAGACATATAGAAACCTTAAACAGAATAAAACCTTGTCTTTTTAAAACCACAGTTTGAAACCAACTCATCAAACAACTATAGATATGCAAGTACCTGTATGGTCTACCAGTAGAGCATTGCCTCAGTTTGAAGACATGTTCTGAATTCATAATCAAGCTTTTAAAGGCCATGGGGGAGTTAGGTGTAAGTGTCATACCGGAATCTTTCCTCAAAAGAAGTCGGTCCCCTTTGGCCATTTCAAGCCTTTAAGACCTCATTTTCAAATGAGATTTTAAAAAATGCACGAGTGGGGGCAATACACCCTCAAAAGTATAGTTCAAATATGTGCTTTTTTTATCCCAATACAACGCTTTTAAAAGCAGATACTGGGTTGCACTTCCAGTCCTTTAGAGCCTCAGAATCCCAGCTGTTAGTTGTGATGTAAGTACACAAAATAGCATCATCTCCAGAGACTGTAAAAGACGTGTGAGGAGTGATAAAAGAACCAAGCTGATGAAGAAATCAGCCCTGGAGATTCTGAAGTGTAATTTGCTTACATCAGGGGCAGTTGTGTTTAACACTAATTCTACAAAAGGAAATACTGTATTTTCTACAAGAGATGGCTACATAGATACAGTGAAGAAGAATATATCACAGGTACTCCAGGGAGTGCAATTTTACTGACCATAAAGAGAAATAAAAAAGTGTTCAGAAAATATTTTATGATTATAAACATGATTATCATAATGATTATAATCAATCAACAAAATCCAAGTAAAAGAAAGACTTCACTTTAAATGCATTATAAGAATAAACTAATTTTTTTTTTTTGAGGAAAAAAAACTTTATGCAGTTTACTACATCACACAAAACTGCACATTCCTTCACTATATGGTCTTTCTGTGGACCAGACTTTGACATTTAGCCCCTCCTCTTCTCCCAGTTCTTCTTTATGTCCTTATCAGTGCCTAAGAGAGTGGACTATGAGGAGTCACTGATTGGTGACTAAAGGCAGACAATATTTTGCCATTTTTATAGTGAAATTTGTTATTTGCACCTATTATTAATAATCCAGAATATCAGATCATCTACGGCATAAATTCTTATTTTTTAAATAAATTTATAAGTAAGAAGTTACAACAGACCAAAGCTAGATGAAGATTGCACAACGAAGAGTTTATAATTTATCTTTCTTTAGGTGATGACTCGCTTATGGAAAGTGGTTTCTGTGAAGTGTCCGCATCAGAGTTGTTCATAACTTTCAATTGTTTATTAGACTTGACTGATTTACTTCCCATGATGGCTGAGGAAGCTGTCAGGAAAAAAATGCCTCAAATACAAATAAGTGTTTGGCAAGAAATGATAAAGCGGTTTTCCTCATCTTGCAGTTGAAATGGGTGGTCTTTTCCATGAATAGAACATGACAGTATTGGAAGAAAGACTTCTTTTCCTCTCTTTTGTACTGCCTATATTATATTTTTCCCTGTCTATACCAATTTCCTCAGGTATAAAACTGTATTTTTCAATGAACAATTTAAAAATACTAAGCCTTGTCTTCATTCCAGTCAGAGACTTCAAAGAAAGTTAGGCACTACCTGCCCAACTTCAATGTTTGAATTTCATTCTCATGTTTCCTCACTCTCCTCCAGGCACAAAATCTTTCTGACACTGTTGTAACCCAGAGACTGTAGCTACAGGACCCAATTCACTAAAACCACTGGAAATACTTCTGTAATTTGCTTGGAAGTCATCGTAGAGAGTGACAGGTGATCCACATCAAGCTCTGTACTGAAAGCAGATTTTGAAAAATCTAGGGCCTATCAGACCATTTAGGTCTGCATCCCATCCTCCAGTATCATGTTTCCTGGTGCATTCTTATATTCTAATTTAATAACGTCCTAGAGAAGGAAAATTTCTGAGAGTAACAAGCATAGATGTGTTCAAACACAGGAGGGAGGTTGCTTTTATTTCAGACTTTCCCTCATTAACCACACTCACCTCTGCCTTTCTCTCCTCGTGGTTTTTTGCAGTTCTGAGATCATCTATGCCCAAACAGAAGTTAAAAGTTTTTCCCAAAAGAGCAAATACTGCAACCATTTACTTTGGTGCCAGAAGCAGAAACCTTGTAAACCAATTCGTCTCTATGTTCCACAGCCACAATACCGGTCATTAATCTTTTAGAAATTATAAACAGGACTATCAGAGAAAGCCATTGCCTATTCACAGAACTTTTCCAGCAACCTCAAGTAATTTTCAAGAGATGTCAAACCTTCTACACAATTAACTTGTTTTATCAAAATGGAAGTGAGTGCTTTGACAATGAAATAACTTGGTAAGATGAGCAGAGGTAGGAAGCAAGATTTGATACAGGTGAATAAAAAAGTATAAGTTTTATATAATCTTTAAGCCTAACACAGCAACAACTGCCGATCAGTGGAATGTTTTAATCTCTCCAGGATCATGTTTCTCTACTGCCACTGATGTTCATCTGATGTAGATATTGGACATTTCTCTATAATTTCTGCTTGTGCAGGGACCAGACAGATGGAAGCACTTGCCTTCTCCTGAGTTTATAGAATAGAATCATTTAGATTGGAAAACCTAAACCTTTAAGATCATTGAGTCCAACCATTAACCCAGCACTGCCAAGTCTACCACTAAACCATGTCCCTAAGCGCCATGTCTACACGTGACTCAGCCACTTCCCTGGGCAGTCTGTTCCAATGCTTGGTTTAGACACTCTCTTTCCAACTACCACTGCTGATTGTGGCTGGAGAGTGTATTTTGAAAGGAAAGCGTAAAGTCTTGTAGTACGAAGACAGTGGGCATCAAGGTACATCAACGCATCTCTCCCCACCAGCAACAGGCTGAGTAACCAGCTGACATTAAGAGTATGCTTTCTTAAAGATCAACGACAAAACTTTCCTCCTCTCTTGCTGCCTTCACATCCTCAGGCAATGCCTCTGCAAGCCTTACACCTCTGGGCTTGCCCATGTTCTGCAACAGTACAGATTTTCTAGACAGAATAGATGACTTTCACTACAAGAAAAGAGATAGGTACAAGGACTACTGAAGAGAGAGCTCCACAGCTTATGGACCACTGAGAGACCACTTACAGCAGTTACTTAGAATCACCCAAAATATTTAGTTTGTAGGCAGTGCGTAAGAGGCAAGGCAACCTCCACATCCCCCTTAAGGGACTCAGTTTAACACCTCCAAAAGTACTCTGAAGCTAAACAAGAAAATGCTATGTCAGATAGGAATAATTACTGCTTCCAGGTTGTATAGGTACATAAAAGTAATGCATAGAAAATGAAAATTATGGAAAAAATACTTTATAGAACAAAAGGAAATTATTTGTACCTTCTATTAAGCATTTTAGATATGCTTTAAGAAACTACAGGTTATGTGAAATTTTGTGACTCTTGTTCAACAAGGTATTCTGGATTTTGTAATTTATAAATTAAGTTACACATTTCCTACATGAAAAAATGTTACTCACAACCATCTCAGAATGGAACAACATCTAGTAGAAGACAGAATTGAAATAAAAAAATAAGAGTATTTTCTTTCAAAATACAACACACCATCAAAAAAAGTTTGAATTCTTTAGACTGGGAAAGACCCAAACTGCACAGGACCTAACTTCAATTCATATTGCAGCCTTTTAAAATATTGTCTTGGAAAGAGGAGGTAATGCTTCTAAAATGTGCAGCATAGGCCTATAAAAACAGACTCCACTGAATATTCAGCTGTGTAAAAAAAAAAGAAAACAAAGTTGTTTTCAAATTTGTCATGTAGGCAATCTAAGTGCAAAGTATTCTGTGCTATTTGATTAGACTTTTGGAATACCAAAAAATCACATATCTTGAATTATTTTTTTAGCAATTTTTCAGAATTTCCATAAGTGTCGATAAAAATGCCAGATATCCCATGGAAATCTCTGCACTAATCACTTTCTGTTATTACTTGCTACTTTTTCCAGTGAATACTATAAACCAGTATCTCTGGAAAAGTGTCAGCCTATGAGTGTATTTCCATTCTGACTCACATTCTGATCTCAAATGAATGGCATGTGCAATTTCCACAACTGAAATCAGCATTTGTTTCTCCTTACACTGAACTCCACAGAACTGGAAAGATAGTGCATTATTAGAAAGAAGTAGCATATATATGTATGGAGTTATATGTCTATCAAACTATATATAAATATATAAATAAGTCAATTGCCCGTAGTTCTATTCTTGGTGAGGTACAAGTGCTGCAATTAATACTATACCCTCAGAGAGTAAGACTGACTGTAAGAGGATGAGGAGCATCTGTAAATGTCTGCACAAGAGAATCTCCTTAAAGCATCAGGCTGATGACTTCACAGAACACAGATGAATTGATTTGGAAAGACCAGAAGTAAAATTGCCCTGAGATAATAGATAAATGTGCTTGATAGCTGGCAATACCCACAACAAGTGACTTTGATTAAGAAAGCTGTATATTACAATTCAAGCAGGAATTGTTGCTTTTATACCAAAGCAGAGTTCTAAATCTAAAGGTTAATTGGAAATCTAAATCTAAGCCGTAACTGGAGGCACAACAAAACATGCAAAGAATAAGAACACATGGTTATAACCACACACAGAACAGTGATAGAGGCAAATAGTACATGTGGATTCAAAGTAAGCATAATCTCTGACAGCTGAAAAATAACAGAGTTGAAATCAGAAGGGTGAAACGCTAAATAACTTCAGGCAGTTAGATGTACCAGCCTTTCTGTGTTCTTAATGGACCAGCTTTTGAAAGTTCTTCTATCTTTGCAGAGGCCACAGGACAGGTTTGACCATCACTTGGCAAGAAATGCAATCTCTATTACCTCTTCTGAACCACAGAAACAGGTTTGTAAATTAGTCAAGCAGGAGGTCATATAAATGGTCTCTGTCAATTCTGGGACTATATTCAGTGATTCCTGACCATCCTCTGAAACAGGTATCTAATTTGTTAGGATCCTCTGTTGATAGGTAGCCCGCAAGTGTCTCTACGTGTTTCCTTCCAGAGCTTCAGTAACATTATAGCTAGAATTGTTTCACCAAATACTCTGACAAAAAATTTATTGAATCAAATTATGCTGAAAATTAATCAAATTTATTCCTCTATCAAAACCAAGGAACACAAAGATTAGTTGGTCACTGTTCTCTTTAACCACCTTTCATATACTGAAAACCTACTATATTTTCTTTGTCTTTTCCACTCTACATCTATCTAGTTCCTTCTACTTTCACTAGGCAAATGAAGTTTTCTCACAGCTTTTCACACTAGGGATGTCTTCTAAATTCTGCAACTAATTATACTTTTGTTAAAGTGTGATGACCACTGTTGTAAATAATTCTTCACCTGAGGCATTGACAATTTACCTGTCTATTGATAAATGTAACATTCCTGAAGGGAAAAAAAAATCATTGGATTATCTGGGCGTTTTTATTTTTTTTCCCCCATTAGCAATTCTTAATGTATATTTGGATCGTGATCCACTATAATTCCTTTCTGCCTATTAAGCCAGACATTCCTTGTTTTACTACTTGTGCATTTTATTTGTCCAGTCTAAGAAGAACAGTTTGTGCTTTTATTTACTGCACTTGTTGGAATTCCACACTGATGAAGATAATTCTGGACTGCAATCCTGAACTCACCATCTTCCACCAAGTACCTGTCACCCTCCATCTAGGTGTCATCCACTAACCTGTTTTATCTACCCTCTGTTCTGTCATGCACATTGCTAATGAAAATTTTGAGTAGCAGCAAGCACAGAACAGACTCCGGCAGACCCTGACTTGTCACGATCTTTTGTTTTGACAAGAAACCATCAGCAACCACTCTCAGTACAGTTTTTCAATGTGTTGTGCAACCAGCTTCTAACAATTTTGCCTGGACCATATTCTCTTACTTTACAAGACTGTCACATAGGACTGTATCAACCATTATTAAAGTCAAAATATATCACACCTATTTATTCCCTATTATCCATTAGACCGATTACCCTGTCAAAGGAGAAAATTAGATTGGTTTGACATGATTTTTCTTGACAAATTCATGTTGGCTGTTTCTTACCACCTTATTATCCCGTAGGTGCTTACAAATTGATACTTTAATCATTTGTTCTAGATACCAAGCATAACCTAAATAGGATATAAGTCCTCTGGCCCTGCTTCTTTCCCCACAAAAGTTAGAAACATTGTAAAATACTGTGGACCTATATTGCATCTTTATCCTTCAAAATATCCTTCACCATTCTTTTACCAGAGCAGCACATTTTGACTCCCGAAATTTTAATACACTTGAACAATGTACCTAAAACAGTACCTCTGTTTTATAGAGATGGAGAAAAACAAGGCAAAAAACCAACGAATAAAGACTTCATGATGAGGATTCAACTCATTATTTTCAGGAGAATATTACTTCTGTTGCTATTTAAGTCAAACAAAAATTTCTGGAAATATTTTTACAGTGTATCATAATGGAATTCAAGTCCTGTGAGTACATGGAGAAATGCTGTTCAACCTCTCTCTAAAGGCAAGCTGGATTATCACTCAGACATCTGCATTAAATGAGTGGGAGGAGAAAGAGAGAATCCCTTTGCAAGAATTGTCTTTTTTAACAGCCACTGCAACTACCTTAATCAAATTATGAAATTAGAAATAGGGCAAAGGAAGATCAAATAGTCAAGACAGGGCATCAAAAACTGAAGAAAATTTATTAAGCTCTTTTTTTCCAAGCCATAGTGTGGTTTGGGGTTTTTGCTTGATTTTTTTTTTTTAGTGGTCACTCATGTTAGCAGAGAAGTTACTCCTACAACTACCTGTAAGCACATGATTTGTTCTACTGAAGTCAGCTGGACTTCATTTTACAGGGTGCTTTTAGCAGACGTTTAATGTTCACTACAAAGCACACATTTAACAATTCTTCTGAACTGGTGTAACAGCTTTCAGCAGCTGCCAAAATCTAAATGGCAACACACATGCTTGCAGCCATCCACATACTTAAATGTTTTGCCCTGTACTGGATGCACAATGTGAATGTAAATGTTATATATAGATCTCTTTTAAATAAAAAAAAAAAAAAAAGAAAAAAATCACTGCTTGAAACAGCCTCCACAGAACCTACCTGTGCTGTTCTAATGTTTTTTCTGAGCATGGACAGGCTTTGGTTACTTGCTCATTCCTCTCTTCCCTTGTATGAGAAGATTTATTTTAAAAAGAAATACTGAACACAGAGCTGTCAAGAAGATTTATAGATAACTTCTTTAGAAAGAAGGTAAACGATTTTAGACTATTGTACTGCCTTTTCTCATTTTTCTTTGAAATGCAATTTTGATACCATGTAACCAGAAAAAAGCTCTTCTGCTCTGAAAGAAATCTGTATCAAAGGGGAGAAAATTCTGTATTTTCTGCAAAAATGAAAAATCTCACAGACCAGTTTTATTGTAAACATTTGCATAATGCTGTCATGCACTAGGTGAATGGAGTTTCTATTCATTACTCTCTGATAAATCCTATCTCCAGCATCTAAAAATAAAGACATATTGGTAGAAGAGCCACAAAGCCCTAGGTTTCTGAACAGAAAAGCTATTTATTGTTGTTACGGTTTTAAATCTTGTTCAACAAAATATGATAAAATGAAAGGTAGGAATATTAAGTAAATGAAAACTTTTCCATAATAATAAGAGAAAAAACCACAGTGTGCTTGCCATTGATATAGTAGTGTTATGAAAAAACGACAGCTAGCATCTGTTATTCTTCAAAGCAATTTTCCTTTAAGTCTCAACATTAAATCTTTAGTTTAGCTCATTTTTGCTTCAAAAACTGGTGGACATTCAGAATTACCCAAGCAACGGAGGAACTTGTCTCTGCCTATTCCTCTCCCATTGCAGACAAGCATCTCTAAACTGCAGTGGAACTCTGTCTACTTATTATTTCCTGAAAACTGCAGCAGAGCACTATGTGATTTTCAGCAGTAATAACTACATGCACTGGAATGAGAAGGGACCGTCATAAAGATGTCCACAAATCTCTTCTGTGTGGTAGGGAAAAGGGGAGAGATACTGTCCCAGGACAATCAATGGGCAGTTTTTGGATCGTAATCTCTCCAATCAGCAACACTGGGGTCATTTAAAAATGAGGTACATATTAAAAGTAAAATGTGAAAGATACTCAGCAAGGTGGTCTCCCCTTTCCATAAAGTTAATGATATTGATCTACTTTGAGAGACATCAGCATTAGAACAACTTTCTGCTGAACAGTGTTGGTAATTTGGAGTTCAAGCCTGTCACTTGAACGTGTGAAGGGTCAACTAGATACACGCTTAACAGCTTTTCTACCAAGAGTTTGCTGTGAACGATCAAAATGAATAGATTTATCCTGAAACCATCTTTTTGGACACTGTAGATGATTCTGAAAATGGCCACTGCTTCTTTCCCCCTCTTCTTTGGAATCCTTTCTAAAAGCAGCAGAAAAGCAATAGTAAGGGAGCATACCTGTTTTCCAGGTAAGAAGTATCAGTGTCCACTGATATCTTGTTTTTGCTTATAGCAGTGTAGAAGAATTCTTATATAAAACATTTTATTCTGGAAAATGCCTAGCTCCTGTCAGATAGAAAAATTTTCAGTCCATGTATCAATCTGAGTTGTGTATCTGCAAATGACTAAGTAATTTTAATAATTTGTTCATCCTCTCTTTTGTCTGGGTTTGATTTTTTTTTTCAGACTCACATATGGTACGCCCTCTTTGAAAGGAGGTGTTTCACTTTGGTATGTAACACCAAAGTGTTTAATGTCTCTTGCAGGTATATACTATGCATGATTGTGTGACGTGCTTTTTCCTAGGACAAAGCTGAAAAAACATGAGTGATGAGCTGGGCTGCTCAGTCAGTGGAATCCACTGTGGTCCAGAAATCTCCATTGTTCTCTCCCCATGAATGGCTAAGTATCCACAATCCTAATTCTAGCATCTGGCTTCTAAATGGAAGAGCTTAATTTGAGTTTTCTATTTTCATCCGTGAGGGACATGACAGCTCCAGAGGATGTATTACGCTTCCTTGCACCACTGCTTCAGAATGATGTGAGAGCTGTAAGAGGAAGGTGTCCATTCCAGCCATGAACTAGGAAAGCTGGAGCTGTCAGTGAAAGTAAGTATGTGAGGCTGATTGGTCTGCGGCTGAGACCTTGTTAAAATTATTTCTAAGGAACAGAAAGCCAAGAGGAATGAAGACAGCTGCATTATTTTCATCCCAAGGTGACCACGGCTTCAAGGTTCAATTTAAGATCTTAACAAGTTCATAGCTTTAATAAACAATTGATAAACCAAAAAATAGGTTACAAACTGCACACAAATAGCTGCCTACAAAGAAGTAGCAGCAAACAAAAATATTTCGCTTCTTCATATGACTAGCACGAGGACAGACCCTCGTGAATGTTTTTGGGTTAGACTCCAGTCTAAATTTAAACATTTTTATTCTGAGAGAAGTAACTTCCACATTTAAATTAGTAAAACATGTTGTAAATGAAAGACATTTGGTAGGGGAAGATAAGTTTCCACCACCAATGCCCATGCAAAGAAACTTCCTGGTGAGACTTGATTAGCAGAAGAAAATATATTGTACTGTGATAGGTTTTGTCTGCAAGCACAATGATCCTGGAGAAGGAAATAAAGGAGTTAAACTCTAAGAGGCTTTTCTGTGACAGAAAAGGAGCACCACAGCTCAGCTTCCTTGGGTAATTATGGGGGATGGGTTTCCTGTGTGTGTTAAAGATGATCTTCAGTTCAGCTTGCTCTACTTCACTGCTGGAGGAGTGAGAGGACCTAAGGTAGGAGCCATCTGACAAAAAAAATCACCTGCTTTTTTGCTTTCTTCTTTAAAAGCTTGTGCTGTCAGGATAGGAACACCAAAATACAATTCCAGCTTAGAAAAAGGAAGGCAGAGCCACAAGGACTTTAAGTATATCTGAATAACTTCTAACATTTACAGGCTGAAAAGGAATGGAAATATAACCAGGACTGGTAAAAGAACTGGGACTCAGCAAATATTTCAGCCTTATTAGCAGTCATGGATCAATCCATTTTCCTATTTACACTCTGTGCAGCACAACTGAAGTGGATGAGCTTGCAGGGATATATCCGCAGGGAAATTCTGGCTGGGTGTATAAATACTCCCAAATAATTGTGTTTATTTGAAGCATCCTACAACCTTTTCATCTGCTGAGCCACAAACTGAAATCACAACGTTTCATTTAGGTTCAATTTATGCAAATTATGGCACATCCTAGAAGATAACTACATATTCTAACCTGACACAAAATAATCAACTTACATCAGAATTAAATCTCAGCTGGCAAATGTTGCATGATATGATTTGCTTTCTTCGATGAGGAAGAGGAACCCCAAATGTATGATTTATTACAGCTTTTTGAATTGGGTCCATCTGTAAACAGAGAAGAAAAAAGAAAAATTAAAATTTTTTTGTTCCACTGTATGCTATGTTATCTGTAGTCTCAAACCAGATTCTGCATCATGCCATACCATAACCCACACTACATAAAACTATTATTTTTCTTTGAAAATGAATATTTATTCTTCATGTCATTTTATAAAGAGGTCATACAGACAGGAACAGAGAAAACAGAGAAAAAGTCATTAAGTATCTTGAAATACATATACTAAGTTCAATCCTGTATTCACTAATCTCCCTTTACTAGGAAGGAAGCTAAAAGCTGTAAATGCTGAAGTTTCTCTATCAAAACACCAATTTATGTTTTTTATATCATAGAAAAGCTAGCTCACTAAGTGAAACAAGAATAGTTTCAGTAAAATCACTAAGAAGAGAAGGATCAATGGTAATATGAAGGATGGAAATATTACATACAAATAATTCCAGAATATCACACCAGAACTCAATATGATGAAAAATAATAATAGTCTCCCAGGAACCAATAATGTAATCTTTCCCATAAAACAAATTCTACACAACCTATGAAAAACCCAAACCCTCCAAAGATTATTTTCACAGCCGTTTAGAAGAAACTATGAGGGCCACTCTGAAAGTAATGCCTCCTATTTCATTAGGTTGGTCCACGATGTCAGAGGTGGATATTGGTTGGATGTCAGTAGAATTTGAACATTCCCGCCAACATTCCATTAAATTTTGTTTCAGTGCAACAGACGGCAGCAGAGGGGCAGTCTGACAAAATGGTGTCTGACATGGGAGTGCGTTTGAAGCAAAGGGGTTCCTCCACATGGAAAAAATTGCACCCACTGACATTCATTGGCTCTGCTGAACATTTACAGAGACCAAACAGTGGGTGTCAGCACAGTGAGGCAGTGGGTGCTGCATTTCAGCAGTGGCGACAGTGATGGGGAGTCACGTCTGCTGGTGCAGATTTTTACTAGCATGAAATGCAGGCTCTTGTTCATCGCTGGCGAAAATGCACAGACAATGGTGATGACTGTGTCAAAAAATAGTGTTTTGTGGCTGAGAATTTGCTCCATCAAACAGTGTTATCGTGCTCTTTGTATCTGTTGTAGTTTCCATGGAAATGAATAGGAAGCATTACTTTTGGAGCGACCTACGCATTTTGAATAAACCCTACTCTAAGGATAAAGTTCGACTTTCATGAAAAGCATTATTCTGAAATAACCTCTATCAGAACACTGATCTTACAAGGGTCCCATTAGCAAGCCAGGGTCCCATTAAAAAATATACTATTTTGGCAGATAATTTCATAAAAGCTACTCAAAAGACTTTTTTTTTTTTTAATGTGGAGGATTGAAACCAGCTTCCCCAAATTCATTGGTCAAAATTATTTATATTTCTTTTTCTCAAGAAGCATTTGACATGTATTTTTAGAATCTAGTAATAGCTTTAGAGCAGCTTGGTAAAGCCACTGGTTTATCTTCAAATTGAATTGTTAAAAAGTCACAGATTTTGATGACACAAACGCAACTAATTGTCTAACTGATGAAAACTGGTATTCACACAGCATAATTTCAGTGTGTCTTGAGAAAAATAAACTTTTTCTATGTTCATGCCAATGATTCACTTTTTTCCAGTCTGTTAGCAAAGAGCTCTTTGATAAATAAAGAAACAGAACTTTTCCTTAGAGTAATCAATTATTCATGGAAGCTGTAATGGTAGACAGTCATGGCCTCTACTGCAGTGAATCCAGAACAGTTCACTACAGAAATTTTGCATCACCTGACAGCTGTTCAGTGTCAGATATGAAATAGGTCATTAAACTAATTCTTGTTGAAAAGAAATTCAGACTGGTTAAAACAAAAGGAGCAAGGAAAATGGCAGAGCTTTACAGACAGGTTTGGAAGAATGCTCAGTTTGAACTTCCTCTTCAATTTGACATGAAATGTCTCATACAGTTGCGCAAACAGCAGTGTAAAAGAACATCAATCCCACCTAGAAACCAGGGATGCCACTTTAACAACACTGGTGGCTGATGGGCGCTCATTTTACTCAGTAACGTGATCATGAAAAAAGCCCGGAGTCCAAAAATACTACTGTATAGATCAGAAAGAACACCATCACAGAGGAAAGTCAATAGTTGGTAACAGCTGCTCCACTACCTAAGAGGTGACATATACCACCTGAAGCAACAGACCTGTGTCCTGCAATTTTCAACTCTAAAGTAAGACCTTAAGGTCTTAATCAATGGTATTTTACAGCTGCTGAAGTTTGGAGAAATTTAGCCTAAATTTCTAAAGAAACTCCTTTCACCACTGCAGATCTAAAATATCTAGGGAAACCTCAGGCTCAGATATATCAATAAACCAGAACATGGTAACAAGAAATTGTACGTTCTTTGATCCAGTGTACCTGTTTGTCTTTCCAGTAACCAGAGTTGAGAGATACAATCAGTTTAACCATCAGTGGTAACATGTTAAGCTCCTCCATATCATCTCATAAGTGCCGTAAGTTAAGAAAGCCAACAAAGCAGCTCTGTAAAGGTTTTATGAGAAGTACCACCACGGTTCATAAGATGGAACATCTACTTTTTTGAGTTGGATTTACCCACCTTCACAGTAAGAATTCTAGCTCCACATGGGCAGGGATTTTGGGGGGAACTTATGTTCACATACTGAGAATGAAACAAGTAATTTTTCAGAACTAGGAAAAATCATGGATGTGTGAAATAGTTGGTATATTTTGTATTTCAGTTTATTTATCCATCTGCATAATTCCCTTTCTCTTTCTAGCGATGCAGACTTCTAGATATACAGTTACATGGCCTTATTGTGAAATGAATGATTTGTGTTTGTGGCTCTAAATGAAGAGGTGATTAAGAAATGCTGCTTCAAAGTACGAATCCCTTCTCTGCCAATTGCTCTTTGATACTGCAGAGCAGAATTAAAGTTCAAAACTCAGACTCAGATTCTAATAAAGTTGGGGTAGAATGCTGGAGTGGTATTTGACATTACTGTTTTTTCTCAGAGATTTCATTTGGGAAATACCACCAATGCATCAATTTCAAATAAGCATTCAAAAGCACCAGATAAGCCTCCAGAAGTTTTTATGCAGGAAATCTGAGAAAGGATACTGAGGTGCATCATGATAAGCACTCAGATCTCACAGACACTGGGAGGCGGAGAGGAGCCCTGCTGAGAGTCAGGGGAACAAAGAGAGGCAGCTGATTGCCAGAAAACACAGAGCAAAGATTGCAGGGAAGTATAAAGAGAGAAATAGCATCATGTAGCTGAGATAATCAGCAAGTGGTGAGATACTTAACAGAATCTCCAAGCACTTCTAGGCTGCCTGAATGTTACTAATCACACATAAATTACATTACATCTTATGTAAATGGTACATGCTTTCAAAATAAAAGTCATCATGATAAACTTTGATAAAATCTGCTTTTTACTTATTACTAGTGCTGTATTACAATCTCTGCGGTTTTATTTTATTTCTTAGATGTAACTGATTTAATTTATTAACATTTACAGTGAAGGACCAAGAGGCTTGCAATTCACCTGACAAACCTGTTCAGGAGAGCAAGGTTTGCAACAGGTTTACTTTCTCTTGCCAATTTACAATCTATCTATCTGATGCATTCTTAATACACTGGTGGCCAGGTCAGAAACAGAACAGTTCAACAACAGCTCAGTGATTTGATCCTAAGTATATTTGACATTCTGTGTTTCCATAGGAAATATATCCCTTAGTTAGGGCTAGCAGGCCACAAATTTTTTCCAGAAGTAAACTGTGAGTAAGAATCTTATAAACTAACCAGAGAACACAATTCAAGATGAATGATGGGAAGAGCTTAGTAAGCATAATTAAACAATCAGACAAAAAGTGTTCAATAATATTTTGGTTTCATGTGCAAGTAGAACGGTATGATGTCAAATGGTTAAAATAGATGTTCTAGATGTGCTACCATACATGGTTTATCCTTTTACAGATAACTCATTCAGTATTGCCCTAGTAATTATGGTGAATAATTATGCAGTGAATTGTAATCAGCATTACACATCTTTTTTTAGTGGCTACCATTTCTGCTCTTATCAATGAAACAGAACTAACCAGAATGGTTTTCGTGTCCATAAAACAGAAATATTTCTCAACGTAGTTAAGTAATGAAAAATAATTCATAACAGTATGAATTAATATAATATAATTAATATAAAATAACTGCAATAACTACAATAATGTGCAATATTCACAGAAGATTTACTTTTCTTTTAAAGAATGGTATCTAGCAAAAAGAAAACTGTAGTCACTTCCCAAACAATGCGACTGGTTTATTTAACTTGAATAGTACTTCAGAATGAATTCCCAAAGTAAAGTTTTCAATCTTTCATTGAAATTGCATGAGTGTAAGGATTTTTTTCAGCTATTTAATTGTAGCAGTTGTCTAGTCACCTTTCTGATAGGACTCTAGTATTTCTCTGTTGCTTTCTTTATTGTTATTTTTCTCTTGTAGATTTTTCCACTTGGCAATGAGATGCTGAGGCAGCAGCAGTACTTCTGGCAAACTGCTTGAATACACAGAAACCAGTCAGAGCAAAAGGATTTGCATTCACAGTGGTATTGCACACAACTACTGTAACCACATCGAGATTATGCAAATCCTTATACTCTGATTGTCTAATAATGGTTGTCAGTCAAAAGACAAGAATTTGCATAAGCTAAGGCCAGTGAGAAATAATCACACAGTGATTATGCTAATGAAACACATTAAGGATGTGAAGGACTGTCAAACTGGAAAAAAATCTGTGTATGTATGTGTATGTATACTAAATACAGAAATGCACAGTGATAAAAGAACATCGAGGCTGCAGATCAAGTCCTTAAAAACATGAAATGCCTGTAAATCTTAATTTAACACCTTTATGAATTTAAATTTTTGAAATACGCTCACATATTTTTCCTGAATGATTCTGGCTCTCTTCTGTTCACAAGATGGACAATGTTCACTTAATGAGCTACTGTTCAATGCTGTGTTTTGTCCAAGGGGTTCAGTGAATAGCCCTAGACCTCATTTACTGTGTAAAGCTGAAATTCTGCTCCCAATGGGAATTATCAGCCAGTTTGTTTGTCGGCTCTCCTACAGTCTTTGCTCACGCAGGATGCATGTATTTCACAAGTATAATTAACTTATTTCCAAAACTTCTTTATTAGATAAAAGATGGTATTTTCTCAGAAAATAAGAAAAAAAGTGTATACTGGTTCCAGCTACCCCATTTAATATAACTAACAGTACTTACTGCCTTTCATATGTTCACCACACAGCTCCTGACTTCAGATTCATCTGTGAAGGTGCTACACAGGCTAAACACAGCCTTACAACAGTAAGTTGGATTCACAATCCATAAAGTTGTACGAGAAAAGTTTGAGTTAAGTGACTTGCCCTCACATCTCTCAGAACAACTCTGCAGGGTGGTATTCAACTGGTTTTCTGAAATGGGATGGCCTTTTCTTTTTTGTTCAGCTCCATCTCATTCAAAACACGTTTTCCAGTTTCTTCAACTAACAGAGCAAGAATACCACGAACAATAATCTTCCAAATGATGAAACCATGATTGTTTCCCAGTGCTGATCCAAAGGACTGACAAAACTCTATCAGACCGAAAGGAGAGAAGATGAAAGGCAACCAAATGTGGTGTGTTATATTGCTCAATTATCCCGCAGATTACACTCAATACAACAGTTGCAGCACTGACGTGAAACAGAGGACCTTGAAAGTGGGAGAATTACTCACTCCACTTCTAGTAGCCATTACCAAAGTGGTGTGGAAAGAAAGCGTGGATTGTTTAGTTTTAGCTGCTCACTGAAATGAGCAGTGGCAGACGGTAGCAATATGATTAAACCATAAACAAACCTTTAAAACCCTTAAAACAAAAAGAGGTAAAAGTTGTACTCTCTCTAAAGATACAAATAGAGATAAAAACCTGTGGTTCACAAATGTCATTTGTTTTCTCTGCTTCAACCAAGAACAAAGCAAAACCAAGCTCATGAGAAAAAGAACACATGAAAAAAAGCTAAGGGCATTTTCATCTTTTGTGCTTAAGAAAAGGGCTCGGAACAAAAGGCTGGCAGGCATAATGAGGGTTACACAACATATTCCCAGTAGCATCATTCATATGTGAATGAATTTCAGAAAACTGGACCAAATGTTATGATTGGTATTTAATAATAGTGGATCTTTCTAATCACAACAACAATAAGAAGCAGGATGCATGCCAGACAGAGAACTGGCAGAGAGGCACTTGATTCACTCTTACAAGTGAATTGCTCACAAGCATGGGAGTCCAAAGCGGCCTCTGTAAACTGCTACATGTTTTTTAGGGAAGTGACTGTGTATATATGTGTTTAAGGAGTGGAAAAATAATTCTGCAATGCAACTTTCCTGATCATGTTGCTGTGCTTTTTAAGTCTATTTTAAAAAAATCTTCTTATTTGCCATTCTGATTCTGGTGACTCCAAAGAAACCATTAAGAACTAAGGTGTAGAGTGTAATCAGAATGTTTAAAAATATACATGCTTACCTGAAAAGGTGCAAGGGATGCTTCAGACATTATTAAAATATTCTACCTAATCTATACTTTTCTAACATTTCAACACATTTCGAAATTTGTCTTGGTGAGTTAAGATTTAATGAGAGAAGTTACAATTCTTAAACCACACTTGTGGAACCAGACAATAAGAGACTAAAAGGGACCCCAAGACATGGTTTAATACACACCTCTCACCATGAAAGGAGTATATTTATCTCAGGTTTTGATGAGGTGTATGCGAGTGAGCAAATATTTTCGTGAAATAGGTAAAAATACAGCAGTTGAATCTTGGAGAGACAGAAATCTTTCAGATTCTCGTTTTAGAACTGCTTCAGACTGAAACACATAAACTTTTCAGTTGAAACATTTACCAAAGTTGTTCAGCTTGTTCAGCCACTAAGACTGCAGCAACCCTTTACGACAGAGTAATTAGAAAACTATTGAATTTCTCTCCTGGTTTTTAAATGGATGTCTGTCTTCAAAATCTGGTAGAAGCATTTCACTTCAGGTACAAGGGTAGACATTTACTGGTATAATTATTTGACCTCAGGCACTTTTTTTCTCCTACTTTTTTATTTTTTAGGTTATCTCTGAAAGAAAGCACATAAAATATCTCCATTCCTTTTTCTCAGAAGAAATGTTCTACTGTCCTTAAAAAAAATCAAGGATATAAAACTATGTGACCAGCTGTCATCATATTGTCTCACATCTTGAGATTCAAGGCAATTTTATTTAAATTAGTTTTATCACCAGCAATCAAAATAGAAAAATAATGTTCCCCAGACTCTTCGCATATGGGAACTGAAGTGCTATAGTTTGCACATGCAGCTGAATATACCCTTATAACTCACTAAATATGAGGGTAAATAATGTGCAGAGCTATATTCATAGCCTCATACAGATCACTAAGAGCATTATATCTGCTCGGATGAAAAAAATACTTTAACTTTGCTCAACTCATAGATTATGGTCCATAGGAGAAGTCATTAACCTGCTTACTTCCACCACAACATTATTAGCTCTAAAGCCTGCCTGATTTTTTAAACCTGGATGAGACTGTGTGTTCGGGAAACTCATTTCCACTAACAGAGAGAGAAATATGAAATTGGAAAAAAAATGTAGTAAATATTCTTGATATAGTTTGAGAGCTTATATAATAATGAAAATAAACCTCACTGTGATTAGTAACTATGTACAAAAAAAAAAATTAAAATTTGGTACTAAGCTGAGTGAGATCCCAGGAAGATGAGAGAAATAAATGGTCAGAAGGTGGCTTGCATTTTAATAAGGTATTTGTAACTGCAAAAATAAGCTCAACCTGATTTCTGCTTCAGACTCTTTAGGATGCAGAAAGTAGGAAAAGACAGAAAAGAAATAATTTACAACAAATCGAGATTATTACATTACTAACCCAACTATCCACCAGCTGAAACATCTCACATTTCCTTCATGGTACAAAACCAAAATTATATTCCCTTTTGATGAAAAGAACACACTTATGCCTGCACTAGGTACCCACATTGTGACTGTACATTTTGAGTAATTCTCTACAGATTGCCACTGAGGTTCACTCCAAGGCCTCTGTCAGTCTCAGTGACTGAATCATTAGTGCGAGCCTGAGTGCACTGAACAGCTGTGGAGAATATAGTTATGGCTCATTCACTACTTGAAGTGCTTTAATCCCTTCCTACCCATCTCTGAAATGTGATGCATTAAATAATTCTCAGCATGTTTTTATATCATTTGGAAAAAGATGAAAAGTTAACAGTGTACATTTCCATGCAATTTCATCTTTGAAGTTTTATCTGAATGGTATGTCAAAATTAAAATTTGGGAAAAATATTGGCAGGGTAGTACCATTCTGATCCTTACTTTTGAGCTGTTTGTAAATCAAACCAGAAGTAAATGAAACAAAGGATGGAAAGAAAGCCTGTTGTTACTTGTGTGCATACAGAAATACTACCCCAAATGTTCAAGCTATCTCAAAACAGTCTTAAAACAGCAACCTTCACTCCTTCCAGGAGGCCACTACCATAAATAAATACTGATATATCTACAAAGTAACAACTGTGGATGTAGTAGGGGCCCTCAGTTTCTGGGATTGCTTCAGTTCCTTTTGTTTTTACCAATGTGAAAGGACAATATGAGAAGGGGGAATACATACACTTCACCATCATAATCAATTATGACATGGTTTCTTTCTATACTAGCGATTTGGCTTGGACCTAGTTCACTTCTTTTCTTGAACTTTCTGATAACTTTTAAAGTTACTTCATGTTAATTTTGGTCTTTCCATGATTTTAGGTCAAGCAAACTCACACTGCATGCCCTTGTCCCAAAACAGGTCCAATTATATTGATGATGTATAAATCCCGAAACACACAAGGTAGTCTGAGGTTCATTGACCAGGTGAGGACTGTGGTGCAGGCTACAGCCCAGTGTGTATGAAGGCATGCTCTGCATCCCTCAGGGTGGAAGAGCAAATGAACTAATACATGCAGATGGGAATCAGAATTTGGGCAAAAAGGGAGGGGATGAAGCAGCTACGCACTGAGAGGCTGCCGGCAAGTGGCCTTGAGAGTTATTCCATCTCCTCAGCCAACCCCAGCCAGAAAGGCAGGATCACTTAACATACAGTGAAGCTAGGGTGCTGTTGAGTATTTTGAATTAATAAGGTTGAAAAGGATTTAATGTATATTATGAACTCAAATACAATAGGAAGTTTCATCGGAGTATTTCACTGTTTTTGTACAAAGACCACTTAGAGGCAGGTAATTAACATATGAAAACTGAGCTGTACTAGAACTTTTGGCAAATCCACTTGTTCTCTTTCACAGCTTATGCCTTAGCACTAGACAGCGCAGGCATAATTGATTCAAAATCACTATGTCTGGAGTACCTCACACAAGTACCTACGGATGCGAAGTCAGGCAATTTTATTGCCTGTTAACCATCTAGTTGTTGCCTGCAAGTCAAGTACATCTGCACATCCAGCACATCTTTTCAGAAAAGAAACTCCACAATGCATAAACAGCCCAGCCCTGGTTATTTTGAAAGGTTCATGTTTTATGTACATTTTCATTCGTATGGATACCTTATGGGTGCATTGTCACAGCTTTTATAGTAAAAGCTCTGCCCTAGAGATATCTACAACACACAATAGGTAAGAGGGACCTGATAAAATGGCAGCAACTAATGAAAGAATTATGAAAAAATGAAGAAGACACTAAAAGTGCAGTGCAATCCCCAGAGAGTTTACTCCTCTTCTCAGGTGTCTGCAGGGCTCTCAGCTCTAAGACCAGTTTTATTTTCTACCCATTTGCTTACTTGTTATTACAAAAATAACATCACCAATGAAAATGCCATTCCTCCTGTTCAGCTTTTTACTGAAGTTATATTAGAGACTGATTTATTCCTGCTTGACTCTCCAATGGAACAAGTTCACACCAAGACTTGGCCTTGGATCTCAGCTTTGACAATTATGTCCAGATATTAATACAAACAGCAGTTATGTAAGTATTAAGATTCATGTGCCAGGATTAATCATTAATGACCAGGATCTTTGTGACACACTTAAAAGGCCAGGAAATACTATCCTCATGTTACAGACAGGAACCAAGAGTAAATAATGGTTCAAGGTCACCACAGAAGTCTGTGCCTGAATACTGAGCTGAACCCACTGCTTCCTCCACCAACCCCTTCTTCCAAGCTTAGAGCAGTGCCCTCAGCCAATCCCTCACTACACTGCATGTGGCTCCTGGTTCTTGTTTTGAAAGACAGTCTGACCTAGTGGGAGGGAAACTTTTACTCTGTCAGCTCTGAAGAGCAGCTGCAGGCACAAATAGTTCTGCTATGGGATAGGATAATTTAAAAAAAATACTTTTCATTCAGAAGCAGCTGCAAACTTCAGTGGTCCAAACCTCTACCCTTCTTCTTTTCCTGTGACTTCTTAAAAGCGCTGCTGCCTTTTCAGGCGCTACTGCGAAAACTGTACTTATTGTAACATCCATGTAATTTGCATAGCAGATTGCCTCTGCAATAGTTTTGCCTACAGCTTGAGGAGGAAGCCAGGAGATCCAAATACAAAATTGAAAACAACACTGTAGTTTGTTACATTGAAGTGGACTTGTATCTGCTCAGACCCTTCCACACATGAGAAATCCATGTTATTAAAGAAGGCATCTGTGCAATCACTGATTTGAATTTATCCTAGGAAATCTTTCTTTCTTCTTTCTCCCTTCAAAAAAATCTTCAATTCACAATGTGAGGAGCCACACAGCATATTCACAGTGTGCAGCAGTGTCAACTGATCCTGAAAAATCCTCTACGTTCTTGAGAATTATCCACTAACTGTTTACAAACTACATTTTTGAAATATCGATATTCAAGTAACTGCTTTTAGTTCTCCTTTCAGATTTATGATTATTGAAATGTCATTACCAACGCAAATTCTCTCTTTACTTCTGTCACTTCTTGTCTCTCTCATTATTAACTGCAACTGGAAGTTTAACATTCTAAGTAGCATTATGCACATATAAGGGTGGGTGTTCGTCACACCAATTTTATAGTGGTAAGACAATACTACACCAAAGGCACACAATGTACAGTTACATCACCTTTTGCTGATCAAAACCAAAGAAAAACAAGGAAAAAACCCCAAGTGGCAAAAGCTTTATGATACCAGGTACGTCAGGTTTCCCAACTGACAACATTAAACATGAACTCAAGGAGGACACACTACTCCCTGGCTGCTCTCTGGAAAACCAGCATCTCATCAAATTTGTTCCTGTCTGCAGCTGGTATCTGAATTTGTACTCTTGTTTGGTCCAACACAGTGTTTGTCAGACTTCTAACCAGGGCATTTGTGACAACTTTAATGTGAAAATTACAATGACATTTTCTGGCAGTAAGTTTCTCCTCGGTGGAGCCTCCAAAGAAGTCAGACACAGACTACGTGTGCTTTCTTTAATGCTCTTTGAGCAGAATGAACACTTTGCTAATGGTGGCCAATTACTATGCAAATATCCAGTAACTGCACCAATCAAAAGCAAAACATGTTAGAAAAGGCACTTAAAAACCGACAAACCACAAACAAAATAAAAATCTAAAAAAATCTAAGTAAAAGCAGAAAGGAGAAATGACTAGTACAAGGCACAAGTTAATTATTAAGAAAGGGAGAAAAACTATTTCCCAGCCTAAATTTTCAAAACCTATGTTGTTACAATGATATAAATATAAAAGAGCAAAGACAAAACTTTCAACTGGTACATTGCAAGTCCTGTGTTTCTATAATTATGCTTTTGCTGTCTGAGATTAATCAGGGTAGTTAATGAAGCAAAAAATTACATTTATAATCCAGTCTGAATACAGCTGTACTGCAAGCTAAGATCTAAGTGCCATTAAGGTAAATGGAATTAATGGGCTGTCCCTGGCAATCTTTATATCTACCAGTTACCAATTAACATTCTTCTGGAAAGAATAATTTATGGGGAAAAAAAAATACATACAGAAGCAATAATGTTAAAACTTGCAATGCGCTGCGGTCGCAGGGTAGTTGCGCAGCTGTAATAGACACTGTATTGTGCTCATTTCAATGGTGAACAAGAAAGTGCCAACTGGCACTGCAATCAGTAAAACCTTTTATGTTAAGTCATTTATTTTATATGGCAGCAAATTATTACTACCAAGGATGAACTTTTGTGGGAAATGTCGACTTCAGCTAATAATGGAAGGAATGAGCAGAAGCAGCAATAAAAACTTGTTAGTTAAATTAGCTACTAAGAAAAATGAACACTGTGTGTTATCTTTGTAGATAATGCAGCACATTTACTGCTTCCAACATATGACTCCCAACCTGATTACCAATTTTATGCATTCAGTACTCACATTGGTTTTCAAAGTGTTTCTGCCAAACCTTTACCACAATCCTAATTTGGCTCTCTTCTGGTTTTGACTTTATGACATAGAAAGTGCTGAATAATTCTTTAAGTCCTTTTGAAATTCTCCTTATCTTCTTGTCTGTGCATCTATGCATCATCACTTCACATACCAGGAACGAATAGTAGAGAATAAATCTTACAATGAACAGCAGAGCTTCAGAGCCTATTACATGTCTCACTTCTTTTTGGAAAACAAAAAACAACCAAAAATGAAACAGAAAACCCAAGAAACCAAGAAAAAAACCACCCCAATTCCTCAAAACACTCTTGCCCGCCCAGAAAACCACCACTAGGAACAAAGACACACATAAGTGAGTTAAGGCATGAATTAAAATCAAATGGTGACTACTGCATCTGAAAAATATTCTCCTCACTGAAGGTAATAGTAGTTAGTAGGTTTTAAGATATTTAGGCTTACGTGCAGCACAAGAACAAAAATGTTAATCATTATGAACGTATACTTAAAAAAATCCAGCTTAGAGTTAATCCTTCGAATCACTGATAACAGTATTATTCCAAGTAAAATCACAGAATTAGGATGATTTTAATCTTCCCAGAATACTGGGAAAATAGTATATAACTATGACATGCTATATCACTGCCAAAAAAGAGTGACAATAATATTACTAGAACTAGGATAAGTGAGATTCATTAAATAATAATGGCATTCCCTATATTTCACACTCATTTCCTGTGTCAGTCACAATGAATTTTAAGTTTATAATACAGACACGATGATTGACATTAATCACAATTTAATGCCTTCAATTAAATTTGTAAAGCAACATTTAGGATATTTGCATATTTTTCTAACTCAGCCAGTAAGATGCCAGTGATTAAAAAAACCCCAAAAAACACCAAACAAAACATAACTTTAGAACATACATGCAGAGCTATTTTGCACACATGGTAGATAATTAACAGATAAGATTTTTAATTAACTCACAAAGACTTAACATAATTTACCACATAGGGAAAAAAGCTTCTGACCCTTTGAGAAAATTAATTATACTGCTACAAAAATATATTGCACTTTTGTAAGAATTCCACTCTAGTGCTATAGGGATAAGCGCTAAGTATTCTAACATGTCGTGTTGCAAATATCATCTTCTCCCTTTGTCATTGCACCACGACCTCCCAAAAGAAAATACAGTCACAAGCAGAATTAACTGTCTGGACTGCAGAACTTTAAGAAGTAGAGCAGAAGAAATTTATTAGAAATAAGTACTGATTTACAAATGTTGATAAGCTTGCAGAGAAAAGACAAAAAATTCTATAAACCCAGTATTAAAAAATACAACAGACCCACTGAATTTGCTGCTTGAAGAGCACAAAGAGAAATATGAAATTTCATGTTTTTGAGAGAATTGAATGAGAAAACAGATAAACACTGTCAGGACGGATCTGACTGCAATGCAGTAAATGCTGAAGCAGGTGTCCGATATTTCCATTAAACAGCATGGCACATTTGCAATATAACTAAAAATAACACATAGAATTTCTACTAAAATCAACGCTTTTTTAAAAATTATTTTTAATGCTTCTGATTACAAAGTTTTTCAGTTAAAAAACCCAATCAAACAAAACCCACCACATTTTGGAGTGTTTCTCTGGTGCTTGCTCTGCTAGTGCATCAGACATGTCAGTGCAGGGCCTAGTAGTGCGTCTGTGCTGAAGGTTTCGGCAGGCTTCCCCCCTGCAACCTCTCCGATTAGGAATTTATGGACACCTTGAACAGTATGACTTTGACCTGAACTTTACAGAAAGAAAAAGAAGTTCTTTTCTAGGAAAGGGGGTATATATTGACCTAAAATCAAAAGCAAATGTAAAGGTTTCTTCAAACACTATGTTAAAGAAGAGAAATATTTTTGTAATGAAAAGGAAGGCGAGACAAGTACATGATAATATGGTTTAATCTCTTTGGTTATTTGCTTTTAATAATGAACATTATGCTAGCAGTAGAGCTGGACTGACCATTTGGCACGTGTAGTTCTCACTTTTAGTCATTAAAAGGCAGTGTGTCAATCCACCTGTCCTGGGTTAGCCAAACCTTCCCT
>NW_010403168.1:0-11710 GCF_000710305.1 Buceros rhinoceros silvestris | reverse complement strand
CCCGCCGCCCGCTCCTCTCCAGCGGGAGGGCAGCGCGCCGAGGGGCTTCTCTCCTCACCCGGACCCGGTCGGCTCGACAAATACACAGGCCCCCTTCTTAGTTCTGCGGCTCTGTATAATTATCACGCTCCAGAGCGGTGGGTTTCCTGGCACGCACTCGGTGGGCTTGGTTTCTGCCGGTTCTCTTCCAGAAATCCCACTCCTCTTAGCCCGGCAAGCATGTGTCCTCTGCCCGCTGTCCCCTCACCACGGGCCCGTGCAGTGCCCGTGCTACCCACAGATTATCACGCTCCAGAGCGGTGGGTTTCCTGGCACGCACTCGGTGGGCTTGGTTTCTGCCGGTTCTCTTCCAGAAATCCCACTCCTCTTAGCCCGGCAAGCATGTGTCCTCTGCCCGCTGTCCCCTCACACCGAGAAGAGAAGCTGGCCCAGCCGGGAGCCTGCGTGTGGGCTGAGGGGAAGGAAATGCAGGTCAGTGCAGGACCGAAGAAGCCACCTTCATGCTGGATTTGAGATGCTTTCCCTTAGCTTTTCACCAAGCGTACATCTAGGGAAAGTCCCCTGGTACCCCTAGCATCAACCGCAGAGAGGATTGTACATCTGTGCTGGCCAACCATTGTCACCTGTACGATCCAAAGGGTTAAACACAGAAACAGTTACTCTTTTCCTAATTATTCCGGAAGCTCGGTTAAATTCCCAACAGCAGAAGGACTCCTTTTGTCAGCGGTCCAAAGCGTCAGTTTAGCCACGCGCTGGGCACACAGCGCAGGGGGTCACTGCAATCCCGGGGCAAGCTTCACCCACTCCGGTACTCCTGAGAACGGGTGCAAAGGTGTGTGCACGCACCTGCGACCAGATGCCCTTCTGCCTTTTTCCAGTCACTTATAAACTTACCTCCTTCAAGAAATCAGCTGCTAACAGCTGTTCACGCCCTATCAGTGTGGTTTGGGGTGTTTTTTCATTTACAAAATCCCTTCTGAAGTCTTCTCAGAAAAGACTAAATAGCAGTTTGAAGAATCTGGCTGCAGGGGTGAAAAAGCCGCGGTAAACAATGCATCAGCCTTCCGAGACCTCTGTGTTTCACGGGTAAATTATCACAAGCACCAGGAACCAGAGCCATTGCCTCCTGCCCCTGCTAGGGGCTCTTATTAAAGGAAGCTGTGTGCTCTGTTGTGTGTACTCGAGGACAAATGGAGTACACACCTTTTATCCAGTCTTCCTTCTCTGCCCATTAGCATCAAACATGTAAATCCGCTTAACGTTTTTACTGGCTGATGTACTGCCGTTCAGCTGGCTGCGAAAATCATCGGTCCGTTTAGGTGGCGGAGGCCTCTGCTCAAGACTCGTGGATGTCTGGAGTGAGGCTAACTCTAATTCAGCTGCTAAGGAGCACTCAGTGAAGACAAAACTAACTCCAGACACAGCAACCCTACTTCTCCCAGCTGAAAAAATAAGCAAGTACAAGCTTATAAGGTTCTTGTCTACACAATACAACACGACCTTTACTCTTAAAGGTGTCTTCAGTCATCCCTAAATTCACTGTATTAACAGGACCAGATTTAGCCTAAGTCAGGAGAACAGCCCTATGGTCTGGGCTGGAAGGAGGCCAACCGGCCCTTTGCAATATCTGTATTTTTTTTCTGTCCAGGATGATTATTGAAGACAAGACACCAAGAGACAAATCATGCAAGGTATCTCAGCCATACTCTTATCGTAGTGACAGTGATATGATCAGTGATATGATCAGGTATTCTTGTGTCCCCGTAAAAAAATTTATGCCGTGTCTATCTTGTTTTGTCCCTCCTAACTAAATGCCTACTCTTCCCCAGTTTTGGACACAGAGCATTTTAACAACCTCTTCCCGAAACACTTTCTCTCTACTCAGCCGTTCTTCACAGCCTCATCTTCCTACATCGTATGCTAACAGAATTGTCACTGTCTGCTGTGGGAAGGAAATACGATTGTCTACGGTTAAGGCCATACAAGAAATGTTACAAGAATAGGAAGGGAAAATGAGGAGGGTCAAAATGTGAAACTGCAGATTTGCTTTCAGGGGATGCCTTTTGAGGGGACTCACCATGTTTTGTATACATCGTGGAGTTCCTACACAGAAGGAAAAGCATGTGTGTGAGTTACATTCTATCACATACCGGACTAAAATAATTTGCCCCTGGGGTGAAGTCAGTGGGGAGTATGTTTGTGCTACAAAACAACGAAGGTCTGTATCTCTTTCAAAGCCAACATGCACGTTCCTCTGCACGCCTGAATTTTTACTGGTGCGTCCTCTTTGGTTAGCATGCCATGCTGATGTAGAAGCAAAACCACGGTGCACGCTACTAGGCAGAATTTGGCCCCCTTTGATACACTGTCATTCTGGACTGCAGCAAGGGGAAACCCTGATTTCATCAGCTTGTTCCTACAGTTATTTCGCTTACTGTGCGAGATGCAGTCTGCGAGTGGTACATAGCAGTTACACTTCACAAAACAAACAAATCTTCTCTCTGTAATTTGTGTGTAGGAGGATACTTGCATCTTTCATATGTAAAGGATTAACAAGATCTATCTTAGCCAGCTTTACAGAGTAAGAATCAAAGCTTACAGAGATGATGCTGTTCCTAATTCTTTATCGGCAGAGGTAAACTTCATAGGAAATCACAAAAATCCTCCAGGTTGGCAGTGGGCGTTGCACGGGCAGCTGTACGCCAGATACAAGCACGCTGCGTGCCCAGCTATATTGCTTTTTTCTACTTGTGCAGTTAATGCTCATTGCATTCCTATTTATAGTCCCTATGTTTCCGTCAGTTGTCACAGTTCCAAAATAAATAATGGCAAGCTGTAACGATCCATACTGAGTGACACCAGACTCTTTTTACTTTCTCAACATCTCCTCTCCTCTTGCAAAGCTCATCACAGGTACCTGCTCATCTTTCTCAGAGAAGGTGCCAGTTAGTGATTGCACTGCTATAGTTAGACAAAAGAAATTATTTACAGTTAAATTTTTCTTCCACTTTGCAAAGTGACCGTGCACAAGGGATTGCATCAGTCCTTAAAAACCATGGAGATATATTTAAAATTCTTTGCCTCCTTTATCAGATGTTAAGGTGAAACCAACACAATTGGCTTTCAGTGGTGCAGTGCCAGTCAGCTTTCAGGTGAGATGCTTGCATCTTCCCTTGCACTTATTTCATGTGTCTTGGGCAGTAAAGCTACGTCTATCCTGTTTGCCTATATTAGTTAATACCAAAGCACAGGCAAATCCAGAACTGGAAAGAAATTGCTACAAGTGAAAAAAAAAGGGGGGGGGGAATTCTATCCTTTTTTTCATTAGGATATTTTAAATAAAAGAAAATAGCACTGTTTTTCAAATTTACATAGCCTAATATTTTCATCACACAAGATTCTTATGACTTCCTTTGAGAATTGCTCTTCCCTCCCTCCGTCCTACTTGTTTATAGAAAACTTTTGGTATTAAATAAGAGGAAGGGTGGAGTTGTGGAGGTCTAGCGTCCCTGTCCTGTGACACTTATGTGGAATTTGGCTGAAATTTGAAAAAGTATGAAAAGAAAAAACCCTTGTCACATATGTTCTTCAGAAAAATAATGGGCTGCTTGTCAGAAGTTAGTAAATTAAACAATCCACAAATAGTCCACTGCTGAGCTCATAGCATTTGTAAAGCATTAACAGAGTCTCTGCAGCAGAAACAAGCGCCACCCAATGGAGTAAAAGTTGAAGAAAACAGCAGCCAGGGCAGGGCTACTCCTCCCTCACCCTCTGGGCCCGGCAGTGCAGCCCCATTTGGGATAAACAGCTTTTCTTCTGATGCCCCTTGATGTTAGTCATACAGTTCAAGCGAATAAATATTTGCATACCAGTGCTCTGGGTTCAGAGTTCAAAGGTGGATAATTTATGAAGAGTTTGATACAGCTGAACATAATGTGTTATTTTTTCTTCTATGACAAAACCACTGTTACAGCAGCCTTGGATTTGTAAACAAGAACGTGAGGATGAGGGGAAGAAGCAGGACAGAGGACAGTGCGACAACAGAATTCCCAGCCCACAAAGCTTTAGGCCACTTCTGTAACTGTAAATGAAACCATGGCTTGCAAAGTTAAGTGCTCAAATCCCTGCCCTGCCTCAGATAATTTGTGCAGAACAGAGCTTTTGCTATAGAAGTTACAAGTACAAGATTCAAAGAATAAAGCATAGATAGAAAAGAACACATGCAAAACTTGCTTGTAAACAAGCAAAGAGGAAAGGATAAAGAGCAGGTAGTTAAAAATGAAATAAAAACCATGCTACTCTAATATTTAGAGGATATGGAAAATTTAGAGCTCAAAGTCAAATTCAGTGGACGTAAATTTTTGCAAGCCGGTACCCTAATGATTCTTACAGGCTCTCAGGCCCATGCAGGCAAAAGGCAAACCACAATTTCAAGGTCCTGGGTTGCATTCAGGCCATCTGAACGTGGCTGCATATGTCCAATGAAAGTGGGGAAACGAGCAGGTGGTGAAAGAGAAGGTGCAGTTCAGTTGAGGTCATAAGCTGTGACTTACGCAGCCTCAAAGCCCGATGATCCTGGGAGTGAACCTGAGAGGATGAGATCACACTCGGAGTGAGGAGAAATGCTGCCATCTGGTGCCTCTGGAGAAATTAAAATAAATAAATAAATAAACAAACCGGAAAAAAAAGAAAAAAAAAAAGAAGAAAGGAGATTATCTCGGTGGTACGCTTCACCTCCAGCGGTGTCAGTGCTGGCGGTTCAGTCTTACAGACCTCCAGATGTCTTTTTGTGGATCAAAGGTGTTACCGTTCTGCACGGCATATGAAAGATTACCTTGTGAAGGCCTGTGTTGAGTCTCAAAACAAACAGGCTGCAAAAGTGCATTTTACGGTGCTTTGCCCAGAAGACAAATATATTTACATATTAATGTAGTCTTTAAGGCAGGTGATTCTAGGAAAAATAGTTTTACCCAAAGTGCCTTAAGTCAGAGAAGAACATCCACTGAGTTTATTTTGATGAAGCCATGCATATTCACACCCAGAGATTGCAAAATGCTCTTCTGTCACAAATCCTGTACGTTCATATTTTACTATTGTGTATCAGAAAACACTTGAAATCTGTGCAGGACCTCTGAAAAAGAACCAAGAAGCTGCTCTTGGCTATCAAGTTCTGTGTAAAAGTTTAACGAAACAAGCATTCAATGCATTTCTTTTGCAGAACTCATTTTGACCTTGACAGTCACCGTACATCCCCTAACGCTCACTGCTTTATCTGACAAGCCTTGTAGATTATACTTAGACAGTTCATGTCAGAAACCTCAGAGGATACAGGACAAGACACTAAACACTGCTTGTTTTTATGATTCACCTTTTACAGCAGTCTATTTCGGATTGCTGTTGATACAGCCTCAGGGATGTGCTAAATATGAACTGAGACACTCCACAGAGTTAGAAAGAAGGAGTGTTATTTTAGTCTAAGATATTTTTACTTTTGCAGGCTTTCACAGAAAGCTGTAATGGTAGCTTGGAGAAACTGAAGTGACTGATCAAATAAAACCCATACATTGCTCTATTTTAGATGTAGCAGTAATGAAGACAGCTCTTTCTGTGAGCTTGAATTTGTTTGCCTCTTGACCAAGGCATGGGAAAAATCTGGGGCTCACAGGTCAGCTTCCTGCTGTAAGAAAACTGAGTGAAGTGGGTTACGTACCTTATTTATTTTTAAACACATCGGTTTTGGAACAAAACAGGCACAAAACCTCAGGCACGCAATCCACTCTTGCAGATAAAAGAGGTTCCACACCATCACCGATTTCCCATGAAGATACTCTAATCCAAAACTAGCTTCAAGCTCACAGCATAATTTAAGGACCAGAGAGTCTTCCGAAGGATTTCTTGTACAACTCTGCAGAGCAAAGAGAAAGAACTTACTTACAAGCAAAGGTATTTGTAAAGCTGTAACTAAAAAGGCTTGCCGTAAATGCCTTAACATGTACATTCCCACTTCAGCTAAAGGGTCTGATTCATCAAAAGACGCAAATTCAGTGTTAACTTTCTCTCTTCCAGTGAGCAACCGATGCAACTGACCAAAACATCTGGCACCGCAGGTTTCTGTTATGCATTCCTGGAGACAACCTGGGCCTGTCACGGCACAGACTTCGGTAAGTACAGAAAATCCAAATAGAGATTATAAAACCAAATAGATTTAGAACACTCTCATTGCCTAAACCACTAGGGGACTGCTTTTATTCCAGCTTTCAAAGAGTGGACAGATTATTAACAAGGAACACGTTAGTTAAAAATATTTATGATGACTTGCTGTTTATTTTTATTTACCATGCCCTTTGAAAATAACAAGCTGGGTTCATCCTTTGGCTACATTACTAAAGTTCAGAAGAAAAGAGTTACTGGATGAACTACATGAAGCTTGATGTCACTTCAGAAAGGCTGTTCTGAAAACTGTTTCCATGGTAACTTCCATACTTCTTCCATTTAGTCCCTAGCCTTAATGTATTTACAGCCACCTTATACACTTTTTTTCCTCACCCCCCTACATTTCCATTCAAAATGGAGCTAGATCCAGCTGTGACTAATGTTGTACTTGAAGAACTTGGAATCCCTTCCTCTTCAACATCATTAGAATTGCTTGTGGGTACGTGAGGGAGTCTGGAGCTTTTAGCTGTGAGCATAGCTTACTGCAGAGAAGGAGTCATTTCTTTGACAGTCCCTTGTCCATGAGCAAGTCAGGTAACTCGAAACCCTTCTAATATTATTAGCCGTGTCATATGAAGCTGGTTTTAAGAAATAACAAAAAAATCTTGTCAGTGCCTGTGACAGCCTTGTTAACAGCAACTTATATTGTCAGGACATTTCATTTCAAATATCATGCAATTTCTTTACAACCCCAATTAGTTTCCTAGATTATTCTATCTATTGGCCTACAATCATTGCTCAGCATACTCGTGCATTGAAAAACCTCTATTGCAGGGTTAAGAAGCAGATTCAATGTGTCTTAGCTTTTCACTGATTTATGCAGACTGGTACTGATAGTTATCTGTCAGCAACATTGTCCACCTCCCCATTAGCATATGCTACTTAAACTTGTAAAAATTACATTTTACCTCAAGTCACCGGAGAAGTGACTCCTGGCTTTGTATGGTTTCATCGTTTTGGCCAACCAGCTTTTACAAAACAAGTTTTTTGATAGGCAAAATGAATGTTTAACCAGAAATGCTGAAAGAAGTTGAGTACGGATGTCCCATGGTGAAACTACCACCAGCTCAGTAGTGGGATGTCAGCCTCCCTATGCTGTTTCTTTAAATTTTTCATAAATAAAATACTGCCTAAAAGAACGGGTTCTTCTCAACACCCAACTGTCACTAGCTGATGTAAAATTCTGAAAAGGACCTGGAGCCCCAGATGCACTTCCGAAGTTCAAGCCGGCCACACGGTTTGGTCAGGGTTTGACAATGGGTTTGACAGGACAGGGTTTGAACACCACCTTGCCAGATGTGCATTCACCGCAATGATGTTTGTAAATAACGCATGGGTTTATTTTGTTGCTAATGGATAACATGTCTGAAAATAAGACTTGGATATGAAAGGCAGAAGTTTCCCTGCATGATTTTGAGATTCTTTTTTTTTCCCCCTTAAATTGACTGATCAAAAAGCAGACAAACTAGCTTTCATATTTATTTTAATCCCCTCCTCTATTCCCCTGCCTTCTTCTTCTCCATCACGTGATCCTTTCTTCCTCAAATCACCAGGCAGTTTTGTACATTGTCAGCAGTGAGAAACCAAGTACACGACTCCTTGCAATTTGATGGGTCTCTGACAGAAACAGTCCTGAGAGTTATTACACACTCATGGTTGCTGCATGAGCCACTCTCCTCTCTCAGAACATCCAGTGAAGGTTTCTGGAAAATGTTCCCTTCGACATACTGCTCCTACTGGTGTTCCCTCACTTGGAGTGCAAATCTTCCCTCAACAGATTAGCTTCCTCTCCCTATCATTTCCTCTTGCTCTCTCTGAAGTGATAAACCGCAAACCCTGCAATTGATTTTATTTCTGCCTTCAGGCACCAATCAGAAAGGCACAGGGCTATACTCTTGTCAAGTCATCAGCAGAGAACACTGACTATCACAACCGAGCGAAGAGAGGGCAGCTCCTGCAAAATCTGTCTTCTAGGAACTGGCCCAACAGAGCTTGCAAAAACCTCTCTTAGCTGGTTAATAGGAATATTCCCTACATGTGTCTAAAACATTATATTTTCTAGCAGATGCTAAGGGAAGTAAATCAAGGTAAGGGAACGATGTCTATAAGGAAAATAATTTAAGCCATATTCAATTGCTTCCAAATGTTACAGAGATAGACCTGTGCAAACAACACTTCAACTCTTCCTCCTCCATGTCACCTATTGAAAGGCCATGCAAGGAGAGTTTTCTTCCCTGTATGAAGGAAAGCCATGAACCACCTTTTCAGGGAGAAGAGGACTGCCCTGCTTAGCTCTTCTTGTCAAAGCCAGAGAGGTAAGAGGTAATGTTTGCAGAAACAGTTACTGTAGTAATTCCATTCTCCAGCATCTTCAAGAGGTGCCAGTCTTCTTGCCACACGAAGCCTCAGCTATCCCTCCTAAGGAGGTCTTTGGTCTAGCCTTTTATATGATCTGTGACACAATATCGAATTATTACCAAAATAAATCACCTTTGGACAAAGATAAAACTCACCTTTTGCTCTGCAGGAGAAAACATGCTGGACTCCAGCCTCTGCGATACAGATTTACCAGTTAGTTACAGATGCCTGTCTTCTCATTCCCTTCTCTTGGGAGTCACAGCTGGTTCTCAACCATACTTGTTACAAGTTTGAGGACAAGACTCCAGTGGAAGTGGTCTTTGGTCCAGATTCTACTAGAACAACTAGTGCAAAGGAAAAATGAAGCAAGTTTTAAAAACACCAGGACTAAAGCATAGAACATCCTGAGTTCACAGCACAATTCATACTAAGAACTGAATTTGTAGGGTGACAGTATTGGATTAATTTAGGGGACTTCAAATGATGCAACCTTAAACAGGAAACATTAATTGGGAAAAATCAATACAATTTTAAGTTACAGGATTTGTCTTTTTCTCCATGATGTCTGAAGACCAGGGGAAGAAAAAACAAAAGCCCCAGATTATGTTGTTTAACATACCTCCTAATACTCTGAGAAAGGAAACACATTTCTGTGACAATTTTCCAGCAGTAAAATAGCTTCTAAATTCAAGGTGAGTTTGCTTTGTCAACAGGACTTGATGGTATAGTTGTACCTGCTGTAGGGGATTGTATTACGTGACCTACGAATGTTATTCTACTCCCATTTCTGCCCATGAGATTTACCTAAAATTGAAAGGTGACTCAATCTCCCTACCCAGAAATAACACTGATATTTTTTGCAAGAGTGTAAGCTCCAGCTTGCACTGTGATAAACTCCTTCCTGAGACACAGAAGGAAGATATCTTCAACGTAGGACTTTCCATTGCCATTCCTAGAGGCTTACTGAGCAATTCGCATGCTTCCCACATACCACATTTCCACCATCTGCAGCTTTCATGTGGTTTCCAGATGTCCTATTGCCACTAGCAGCCGTTTGCAAAGCAGCCTCCAGAGCAGGGCTTTTTCACTGTTTCCAGGACAATGCCAACACAGCCACATTGTACCCCTAGCCCACCAAAACACCACGTCCAGCGTAGGCAGCACCCCAGCACCTTCCAACCACCAGCCAGAAGGCTAAACGCAGGCCAGAATCATTTTACTTCATTGCACAAAACTGCCTAGTTTCTGATTTACCGTCACACCTTGCTTTTCTGCCTTTTAGTAATCCATTTGGCAAATCCGTCCTTTCCTGGTACCCTACCAGGATTTGCAGAGCTGCGTTTGCCCTGCCCCCGGCAGCAGCAGGCATCACACACACCACACTGGGAGAGACTTTCCCTAGCTGCCCTTCTGCAGGTGCTGTAGGGGTGGGAGCGCCCTGCTGCTGCACGCTCACTCCAGCTTACGTTCTTTTTCCTGCATGGGAGCAGTGATTCAGAACGAGAGGTGTTGTGTCTAACAGGTTGCAGAAGGGATTTTTTTTGAAGGTAGGTTACAAGGGGAGAGAGCTGCTTGAAAGAGGTACAGGTGCTAGGTGCAGGGAAGGTGTCCTGAATTCAGCTTAGGATGGGGTTAATTTCTGCAGCCAGGGAAGCCAGACAGAACCAGCCAATAGGATATTTGATACCATACTGGTGTCGTGTCTAGTGTGTATATATATATATATGTGTGTCTATGTATTTATAATGCAGGTCTAGCTGGGGAGAGGAAGTTTTGAACAGCAGTGTGGCTCTGTGCGGTGGCAAGCAGGGCGTTGTACCCCACTCCCTTTTATTAGTTTCCTCTCCCTTTGAACTGTTTTCAAGTAAACTCTCCTTATCTTAACCCACCGGGCTTTACCTTTTATTCTCCTACCCCTGGACGTAGGAGGGAGAGAGTGACTGAGTGGTGGCATGACAGAAGGGCACAGAGCTTTTTGGGGACGAGAATGTTTTATAAGTTGAGAAAAAAATGGAGATGGCCTAAAGACTATCATTTGTGTACCTGAATAGGTCCAACTGGGGTCAGCTGGGAAAGGCTGTGCCGCCCTTCCCAGGGCCAGACACAGCACACTGGTGCACATGAGCATCATAGATCAGGGGAACAGATCTCAAGTTGGCTGTTTTGCACAACTGCTTTCATTTTGGGTCATCCCAATACATATAGAAAAACCTTCATGTGCTTCTTCCCTCACGCCCTTCCCAAAATACACAGAAGGATGGTTTTTGGCTCTGTGAGCAGGTGAGAAGCAGAAGTGAACAATTCAAAGAGATGGTCTGACCAGAATTGTAGGAGACGTTTCCATGCTATTGTGAAAAAGATACAATGCCTGGATAGGTTATTTTCAAGTTGTTGCACCTAGGCAAGTAATAAGTTAGAAGTTTACTTGTTGTTCTAAATAGCCAGTTCCAGGGAAGTATCATCTTTCCCTTAGGTCTGGGGTTTGGGACTGCGAATACAGCTAATTTAGGCATTACACTTCAGTCTCTGGACTGGGTGAGTGTTGGATCAGGTGCTCATGGCTCTGTGGGACCACCAGGTGGGTACACTCTGTAAGGCCGCTCGCTGTGCTGTGGGCTGCCAGCCTGTCTTCAGGGTGGCTGGAATCTGAGAGTGGCACCTCCAACACCTAACATCCTAACAAAAAAAAACCCCAAAAACCAACCAACCAAACAAACAAACAAACAAAATTTTTTGGAGCTTCTGTCTCTATCTTGAGGTTTGGTTTTTTTTTTTCTGGAGGAGATGCCTGGCATGGTCTGTGTTTCACAATTGAATGGGTGGATCCTGCAGCAGGGCTACAGGCTGGAAGCAGTTTGCAAGGGGGAGCTGACCACACACGAGTGAATCGGTATCTGCTCTGAAGCTGCAAGTAGCTGCTTCTGGTGGCAGCTGCACAACCAAACTTCCTCCTCTCTTCTCCTCTCTTCTGCTTGAAAAATCAGGCAGCATGCAAAAAAACTAGCCTGGGTTTTGTGGTATGAAGGGTCATACCCTAAAGACATTGGGAAGATGTATAGCATCTAGCTTGGTCCTTTTGTTCAGGCAGGAGGAGATAGGTTTCATTTGAACTATATTCTAATTTGTTAGTCCCAGGCAA
>NW_010403167.1:0-10657 GCF_000710305.1 Buceros rhinoceros silvestris | reverse complement strand
TCTTGGTGTTTTACCTTGGCCAAACTGGTGAAAATGGGGCATTGTGAAACCAGCCCGGCTTCGAGTTTTGTACCCGTGCTCTGGAGCCAAGACATGTCACTCAATGCATCTTTGAATAAACATATAAAAAGTAGGAACCCTTGTGACTTCGCGGGCGCGCACTTTTCATTTGCATCTGAAGGACAAAAAGAGAGACCTGGAAAAGCAGACACCTCAGAAGCGCAGGACAGTAAAAATATCTTCCACAAGGCAGGTAGCTTTTTCACTTTGCTAGTTACTGGCAGAGTGGCAAGAAGAGCTTCCAGAAGGAAGAGACACAAAGCAGCTGAAGCCCTCAAATCTGCACGGAGAGACAGAGCAAGGGGGAGAGAGAAGATTTCTGATGCTGAGACATGAAGGCTCCACTGGAATGTGGAAAACCTGAAGCATCCCCCAGAGATATGTTGAATCTCACATTTTGCAGATGGGGAGAGCAGAGAGTCAAGACTGCTCCTGGAAACCTGGTAACTCTAAAGCTTTCCAGGCACCCAGAGAAAAGACTACACATTAGGGAGTTTGTCCCAAAGAGTTCAACTTTGAGCTGATATCTATGAGTTTAAAAGAACTGCATTCCCTCATTTTGGGTTTACTTTCATCCCCCCACCCCTCCAGCACAGATCGTGTGTGAGGGTTTGTAATGGGATGTGGAATGGGTGGAATATATATATGTATATACCTATTTATGTATTTGTTACCTTGGCTTTCTTTTTTCTATTTCTATCCTACCCAAATTTAAGTGATTGATTTATCGTTCTTATTGTTTTTGAATTAAGTTAATTTTCATTCAGTCCCTTTAATCTGAACCTGCTATGCTGTTTTTTTCTTTGGCTGTAGCTGTAAGTCCCCTTTAATCTGAACCTGCTATGCTGTTTTTTTCTTTGGCTGTAGCTGTAAGTCCCATTGTTTTCTTTCCAGCTTGAACATTTTAGTCTTTTCTGTTTAGCTTGTTTATCTCTCTGAGAGATAATCTCTCCCTGAGGGCAATTTGTTGTTCTACAACCTTTCAGTCATTTTTATACCACACTACCAGTATCAAGTGAATGATACAGATTTCAGAAGGGGCCAAAAAACACCGAAGGGGAGGTTGAATGGATCCCAGAGGCAGACTCAACCATCCCGGAGGTGGGAAGATAAATCTACAAAAAGTGCATCCAAACGGAGACCAAATAATGTAACAGACAGAGTCACACCCTCAAAAATACTGTGTCAAGGAGTCTAGTGCTAGCCAGGTATCCTTGTGGTGAGTGCAAGATCGTAATGAAAGTTTGTGTGGGATTCATCCTGGTTAGGAAAAGAAAAGTACGTGCAGCATGAGAAGTTCTTAGAGAGAGGCTCTATTTTGGATGAAAATTAAGTCCCTTTTATATCATAGAGATAAGAAGGCATAAGACACCACGGCTTCGAGCTACGAATAGGTTCTGTTACTCTCTTTCACTTGTAACAGCCAATGATGATGATGTTTTCTGTTCTTTCATACCATTTTATTTTTCCAGATTTTTCCACACGATGAGTTATTGTTACTGTTTCTTAGTTTTGCACTTACTCATGGTAGCTCAGCATGTCTCTGATTTCTATGTACGTACTTCAAAGAGGCCAGCTGCTCTTTTCAAGGATATTTCCGCTTCTAAAGCCTAGTTCCCAGATTCACAGGTCAGAGGCTGGGAAGCAATTACTGTCAGTATTTTTCAGTAGAAATTTTATTCTACTGTTTTCCCCCTTCTAGTCAGTCCACCTTTAGAGCTGCTCACATCAGATGGCAATAGGGTTCTCTTTGGCCCTTGGGCAAACAGAATTTTTGTGACCACAGCACTGCCTCCCTTGCCCTTGTTAATGCCCTGCCACTTCTCCTTATTCCTAGCTCTTCACGTTTAGCATGGAAACAGAAAATGGGTGGCAGTTCCAGCTGCAAACATCCAGAATAATTTGGAAATAATGGGGTCAGCACAAGGAAGAGGCATTAGAGAGAAGGATATTTTTAGCCCGCTGGCCCTTTACTATTCGGAAGCATCTTTCCACTCTCTTAGCTGTGATGTTAAGCATGACAGATGAAAAGAGACACTAAAAAAAAAAAAAAAAAAAAAAAAAAAAAAAAAAAAAAAAAAAAAAAAAGACGTGAAGTCAACAGGGAATGAAACCACAAGGCATTTTCTCTCACACAGCTGGGGAGAAAACAAGGTAGGAAAGAATTGAAAACACTCCACAGGGCCCCAACTTTTGTCAGCCTTGCCCCAGGGCAATAAAATGCAATGTGATTTAGTTAGGAGCTCATTAACACATGAAAGCAATTGGTTAGAATGAAAATCTGAAAAGAGGAAAGACTATGAAGACAAGAGAGTCCAGTCAGGCATAATAAACGGTAAGTTATAGAGAGTTTAGGTCCAAAAACATTTATAAGATGAGCTAAAACAAAAAAACCTGTTTTTCCCACAGGTATATGCTGCCAATAAAAAAACCCCAAACTTTGATTCAGGCATGACTGTGCTTTTCAGTTTCCTCTCATTGTGACCAGAGTTGACTAGAAGTCTTTAAATAAAGATGTTTATCTTGTTGACTTAGTATCAGTTTCAATGATATGTTTGAATGAGATAAAAATTCAGATTCCACACTGATTTTGTGTAATGTGACAGACATCACCCTGCTGTTGGCTTGCAAAATAGCCTGTGAAACTTTAAGAGGTGGAATTCTGGACCCAGTGAAGTCATTGATCCAGAAACAAAATCACATCCAATTTACAAAAATTTTCCTGTCTTGGTATTTGGTATTGTTTACCATTGCTGTGTAGAATAAAATAAAGTTAAGAAATAAATTGTTAAGAATATCAAATATACTTGAGAAATTTGATCTTAGTTCACAAATAGAAAAAATGATATTTGATTAATAAAATATTTTTTATGAATAGTTCACTGAGCTCTAATTTAGAGTCAGCTGGCTTTATCTATACAAATGAAGAGAGAACAGTAAACAGTGATTTGAAATTTAAAGGCTTTTTAAAAGTTTGATATTATTTTTCACCGTCTATTTTGTCGTTTGCCTCCTCACAATTGTTTTCATTACCAGACACCATGCAATCTTGCCTCTGGCCATGAGCACAGAAATTAGTGTTAATGTATTATTTACAGAGGTTGATGAAGTTTTCCTAGTGTGGGTAGAGAAAAGGTACAAACACCATCTTTTTCTTCAGAAAGGGAACCATGAACACTGAGCATGTATCAGTTGAACTTTTAAATGAGATGAATCTTTATTCATTCTGATTCCCTATTCACAATTAAAAAACAATACAAAACCAAAACTCCTCTCACAGCAACATAAAATGTGTTTTATTAGAGAACCAAACTGTACATCTAAGTAGGGCTGAGATTGACTTACCTTTTAAACATATTTAACAAAATTTCAAACGTTCACATTTTCTCTGACCTCTGCATAAACAGAATGAACAATCTGTCCAGCTGATCTGCATGACACCTTAGAGTATTAAAACAAAGGAACGAAGGTGCACTTGATGTGTGAAAATGATGAATAACTATGCAATGCATCTGGCAAAAGTGATATGAAGGTTGAAGTCAAGTTCGCCACAGGAGTAGTTGATTTTGGCGGAGTCAAATAATTACATCTCTTTCTGTTTCTCTGCTGTGTATATATAACATCCAAAATGGATTTTACATACAAAAATGTTGAGATTTCAAGGTCAGCCACTCAAGAGATTGGTAATTCCTGAAAAAGAATCCCTGTAAACTTATAAAAAACCCCTTTGTGTGAATGCTTTATGGCATAGTTTGTAATTGAAGATTAATTTTTTAACAGGAAGCTTCTAGCATTGGGGTATGAACCTGGCAACATCAGGAGAGAGATGATTTCTCTGCTACAGGAGGATGCAGACGTGTAGTCTCCATTCCAGCCTCTGAAGGGAAAGGCCTCCTTCCACAGAGTCAAAGCGCCTCAGCTCTTTCTGCGTTTTTTCCTTTTGTTTTCTTCTCTCCCCTCTCCCATCTAACTGTTTCTGCCTCTGTTACCTTTGATACTGTGGTGTTAATCACTTTTGCTCCTGCTATTTTCCCCCACAGTTTCATTTGTTTTTCCTCCCTTCTTTTCCATTTGTATTTACCTTCCCACTGCTTTTGACCTGAAGTCCCTTTTTGCTGCTGTCTTAACCTCTGTCTCACCCACACTACCCTTTCTCTCTTCGTCTTTGCCTTTACTGCTGTATGATACTTTGCCTAGTTATTGTGGTTGTCCTGGGAGTCGAGTTATCACCGTATAGTACAATTTCTGCCCTGCTGAAAACCAAAAGATGTGCTACATGATTCTCTGCAATTTATGTGCATGAAAGTGATAACAGGGTGAAAAAATGTCACTGTGCAGCAGGGTCACTGATGTCCATGCAGGATCAGAGCCCTCTACCCATTGCATCAACCCATGAGTGTTGTTTGGAATGAAGGAAGTCCATTCCATACATTACAGGCTGGAAAACACACTTCTCATTCAGAACCATGCCGTGATGTGGGAAAGGGAGTCAGGTAGGGAGTGTGACTTCTTTTCTTCTTCGACAGTGATTCCATTATTGGTATAACAACCTCTTGCAATATCAGTGCTCTCTGTGGTGAAACTTTCCTGTCAGGTAATAATTTTAAAGAGACACGAGTAGCTCCTGCAATCTTATCTCATAGTGACATTTCCAATTTGCTTTTGCACCTCATTATGTATCTTCATTTATCTTGGATATGTGGCGGGTATCAGATTTTTGCTTATATCTCTCTGACAAAGTTGTTGCCAGGTGACTTCACTGGCTTCCTAATGCTAGCCTGTAATTTGCCAATTCAAAATCTTAACCAGAGTCTGTATCTCAAACCCTTTTTCTCAAAAGGCTACTTATAGGTGTTACAATAGTGGAAATTTATAATGAGATTTTTCAGTGTCTACTGCCATGAAAACTGCTAAATGTGCTGGCTAGTGTTTCATTAGAAGTCTTCCGTTTCAAGTTTGCCCTTACTGGCAGTGGCAAGAAGAAGTAGTTTCGGTTTAATGTTTACTTCCCACAGGTAAAACTTGGAAGTTTAGTGAACTTTACTGTCTTCTATACAGTTGAAAAATGGTTATATTTTCCTGTGAAAAATATATTTCAGGTAACCTTGCGTGTTACCTGAAAAAACTGTTCCCCAAAACAAATGTTGTTTGAAAAAAAAAGAATTTTTTTTTTTTTTTCCCTCTTTTTTTGTCCAGAACCCTGCTGATTCATGAAGCCTAGAAAAATACTTGGCATGGAACATATCTTCCAGAATTTTCTACTCATAGGTAGTGGAAACAATTCTGCCTTCTCACATCTTTACTGAGCAATATTTTATCATATTTAGAAGCCAAATCTTTGCTCTTTTGTCCTTAAGGCTTGCCTCTTTTGCTTTCACTAGAGTGATCAACCAGTATAAAAGCCTTTCTTTCTTTTTCTGCTTGCTCTGTAATTCCCAAAGAAGTAAATGTATCCAGTTTCTCTTTTAACCCCTTTCTTAAGGTCAGACGAATTTCACAGGGGCAGAAAAACGGGCCCCTTTAGCTTTATTCTACACTTTATTGACAGCTTCCCTTTTTCTGAAAGCAATTGCTCTTTGAACTTGTCTACAATTGAGGGATCAGTTCTACCAGTGTGAACAATCTCTTGCAAAAACTGTGCACATGACATATTTTGAGGCCAGTAATTGGTAATTTTTCCTCAATGCTGTTATGAATTGAATATATACTCCTCCTTGAGCATTTGACACAAAACTACCTTTGGAAGCATAAGTTTTTAGCCTTGAATTTCACCTATTCTTTTCCAACTGCCCTGTTTTGGCATTTTTTTCAGTACTAATTTGCTGTTAAAAACATAAATGTAATCACCTGTGCCAAACTTACTAGACTCTTCATTCTGCTTCAACACTGCCTGCAGCTTTTTTGAAGAGTTCTTCTGAGCTAATAGCCTTCTTGTTATCTGATTTGCTCATGCTGTGCACACTTTGCAGTTCTTTCATCTTTCTCCAAATCCTGGGTATTGTCTTGGCTGGGAATTCACGTGCAGATCCATGTACCGTCATTTTGTGAATTCTAATTCTGAGCACTGCATGATTTAGGCCTCTCATATCTTTTCTTATTCTATTTGGATTCTCTAGGGTGGTTGTTCTTCCTAAGTGATAGCTGGAAAAGACTATTATAGAGGGTTTGCCAAAATTTATTTCTGTATTTTCTAGCAGCCACACTGGGGCTATTCTGTCTGAGGTCCAAACTGGATTCATGTTTCTTATCTGGGACTTAGCTCTGTAAAATTGCAGCACTGACTCTTTGGCCTCAGATTATTCACAGTCTTCTGTGCTGTGTTTCCTTCTTCACCGGACTGCAGTGTTCCCGAAGTGTTGTTCAGGCTTTCTCCCTACATTGTCCCTGCATTTCTGGGTGCCAACTCAAAGACATTCTTAATTAGCCCATTAGATTCTATTAATGGTCTGTTTTCCTTCTCTGGTTTATTTTCTTTTTAGTCATAGCAATGTTGATCGATCATTAAGAATGAAAAGCAATAGTGAGATTTTCTCCCTTTGGAGGTCTGTTCTAACTGTGTAGTGTGAAAGACTGCACTAGATTTGTTTGTCTCCTGGCTTTATTAAAGGCACATATTCTTCATCATAGTCTTTCTCCATCCAGGCCTAATGTCTAGGGACATGTTGGCTGTGGTAGATGAGTCCATACCAATTTCCTAGAAAGGTAGTTAAATACCATCCCTGTAGGAAATAGTCACTTTTTTGGGGGTCCTTGAAGCATCATGGAAATATGAGCAGTTGGAGCAGATCCAACAACCTGTTTACCTGTAATTCTTAGCAAATAGTTTATAAATCGTATTGTAAATTACAAAATGTCCTTTTGTTGACATTTTTACCAAATATGACCCTCAAATGTTGATGACTTGGTGTCCTGGTTTGAGCTAAAACTTTCTGGTTTTGGGTAATGGACAAATAGAATTATTCCATGCAAATACGATAATTCCACATTTAATTGGTTAAGAGAGTCAGGTGAAATGTTACGTCGGAAGCCTTTAAAAAGCATCAGGCAGAAGGATCCCTCTCTCTTGGACTTCCGCCGGCTGCACGGAGGGAGGACTCCCACCAGACTGCTGGCTGCCGAGCTAGGCCGAAAGCCTGAGGCCTAGTCCCCAGGTGGCCTGAAGACTACGGACTCTGAACTTTCTGAACTGTTTTGCTGTGAATCCCGTCCCGTCTGGAAATTGGGTGAGAATATCCGAACTCTCCGCAGTTTCGCGCCAAGAGCCTTTTTCTGCTGTTAGATTTTTGCTTCTCGCTGAGCGGGGGCTCTTCCCCCCGCCCTTCTCTTCCTCGCTGCGAGAGGAATTCTGCTCCGCCTGGGACGCAGCCGCGGATGGAACTTTATCTTGCTCTCCGCCTGGAGGCCGGTAGAAGCCTTCACTCCCACCTTGCTGTTGGATGCCTGCCCAGAGAACTGACCTTGAAAAGGACCGTACAGAACTTTGGTTATCTGAGTCTTCTTTTCTTAGGTTTTTTTCCTTCCTCAGTTTGTGCATATGTATTAGTAGAGAATAGTTGTGTGGCTTTCTTGTTTATTAAAAGTTTTGTTTCAGCTTCCCAAATTCAAACCAAGGTGTGAATTTCTTCTTTTCTCCCCTAAACTCCTTCTGTCTTTAATAAGACAGCGGAAAATCGTTAAGGAAATTCGAGGGGTTATTTGCCTTGGCCCTCGACCCTTAACACTTGGACAAATATGTTTGTTATTCGTGTAAACAACAAAATGCACTTTCCTGAACTTGTTTTGTCTACACTACTATTAATGCCACCATATTTCAAACCATTACATAAAATTAGATGATGGAAAATAATTTCTCAAACTTTTCAGAACATTTTGCGCTTGATCAATACGGCTATTGAAAGAGCCAACTATGGTTACTATGGTTTATGTTTGCACAAATTAAACTCCTCCCCTGTTACATAATCAGAAATGACAGAATAGATTTAATGCAAATCCTACTAAAAAAATACCTTCAAGAAAACAGAAAATAGGGAAAATCCATTCCAAAAGTGCAATTTTCAGAATTATATGCCTGAGAAAAATGCAGGTTAAGAGCTATCATAGAAACCTGAAGCATAACAGATTCATAAGTCTGACAAAATGACTAGCAAGAATTTGTTCCCTTTCTGACTAATCTGATGGTGGGTTGTTATAAAATAAGATTTTTAATGAGAGGTGGAAGAGAAGATGAAAAAAAATCAAAAGCACAAATATAGAACTAAAGGTTCAAGTAGGAAAATAGACTATGTTATGAAATTATAGATTATTCCAAACAGAAAAGGGGTTCTCTCCTCCTTTTGTCGTGAAATCCTTTGATTAAGAGTGCTAATGAAATACCATCTTTTTATGGACTAGAACTTCTGTTGGAAGCTGTTCTATACCTGCAACTCCAAACCATTATGGTTACTTTTGTTATAATAATTACAATAATCAACTTGGGTTTTACTTTTTCCCTCACAAAACTTGTTTATCTCTGCTGGTGCATTATTATTATAAGAAATACCAAACCAACACACATGTGGGTGCTTGCATTTATGATCCTTGAGACAGATAATCCATCATATATGGACTTACGACTTCTGGTAATGGCAGGTAATACTCCTTTTGTTGTCACTAATAACATAGTAACTGACACTTTTAATTCATGCAATGTCACTGGTTGGCACTGAGGCAGGGCCAATCACAGGATAAATTCTCTTTCTAATCACCCCTCCCCCGTTCCAGGAGAAAAGGGTTAAGGAGAGAGATAAGAAGAAAAAGTAAGTTGGCGAGACAGTCAAGTTTAGGAAACTAAGACGGTTTTAATAACAAGAGAACAGTATTACATACAAACCCAAACAAGCTATTAACAAGTATGTATAAGCATCAGGGATCTGGTGTAGTGGGGGTTAGGGACAAAAAGCGTTAGAGCATAAAAAACCTACCACAGTCTGTAATGGCTGATGTAAAGGGGTCCAAAAGGGAAAAGGGTAAAGGGAACAAAAGTGCTAGAGGAAAAAGCACCTACCACAGTCTGCAATGGACGATGGCACGTGGAGACGTCGGGGCCAGAGCCTGCCAGGTTGGGTGGCAGCTGGAACACGCAGTGGCTGGGAAAACAGCGGAGAGGAGCAGAGCAGTGTACACCCAGGGCAAAAGCAGCAGTCTGGCAGCAGCAGCTCAAGAAGCTGAACAATAGCAGCGCTGATCAGCAAGTTCCTCAGCAGGTGAGAAGGAGGACGGAAGGTCAGCAGCTCATCTTGGACAGCAGGCAGAAAAGGCATGCTCGGAGGTTTCTTCCTGCACCTGACTCTTGAAGAAACAACACCCCGCCGAAAAGTTCCCATGTGGGAAGAGGAACACTTTAACTGGCTTGCTTCTATGTCAATCAAAACAAACCAACTGGTTTTATCTTAAAACCAGGACATGGACATATTCCTGTGATCAATATTCAGGGATTTTTATGTTAAAGTAAGATCTGTAAGGGATAGAATGAAAAATGATACAAAAAATATAAATAATGTCGTTATGTAAGTAAAATTGCTCACTGTTAGCTGAAATCTGGTCTATAGTACTTCATCTGAAACTAGATGTTTCAGATATGGTGAAACTAAGGCAAGATAAAATCATGGGAGTAATGGACAAACATTAATTTAAGAAAAAAAAAGAAAAAGTGAGAAAGGGGATTATTTTCCTCTGGAAAATAAAATCCCAAACCCTAAAAAACAGAAAAAAGGCCAGAAAATAATAATTTCTAAAGAGTATGATAATTATGAACGTAACTGAAAGGAAACAATTTCAAAAGCAATAAATACTCTTACTTAGCAATGGCATTAATTAATTTAATTCTGCAAGTAATGATGCTTTATAATTAAAATTATCTTAAAAAAAGGGTGTTCTGGGTAGAATAAAGTCCCACACTGAAGTAAGCAAGTCAGCCTTTGCTTCTTAGTCTTTGGAGTGGAAATTTCTTTAGAAGGAGGTTCTAGCCGTGTACAAGGAGTTCTTACCCTCATCAAAGGCACCTAGTGGCAGCCATTCTCTGGCACCGGATAAAGCACTAGGTGAGCTGTAAGTATGTCACAGAATGGAAGTGTTTGTGTTCTAACATCACCATCATAGGGAATGGAAAATTCCATCATAGGAGTTTCCATCATAGGAAACGGAAAATTTGACTTGACTTCATTGGATTTGGGGGTTTATCCTCAGTTTTGAAATTCTCATCAGTATTGCAAAGTTATCTCAAGGAAAAGTGTCACACAGCTATTTCTAGGTCAGAAATCTGTGGGTCAGAAAAAAAAAATGGATCACATCACAGTCTTCCTTTTTGCTTCTTCTTAAACTTTACTTGCTCCATTGGGAAGTCTGTTATCATTTCAGTAGAGTCTCTGCAGTTTGCGTACAGAGTTCTTATGAGAACAGTGAGTCTTTCATAACACGAATGTCTCTTTTCTGCATAGATCTAGTGTCCTGGGTTAGCCAAAACTTCCCATTTTTTGGAAGCTTTGTAAAGTGACCAATCAGATATTCCCTGCCATGTACACATAAACACGATATCAATTGGTTAAAAGTTCTGGTGGGC
>NW_010403166.1:4054-9740 GCF_000710305.1 Buceros rhinoceros silvestris | reverse complement strand
GGAGCCCGTGTGCCCTGGCCGCAGCCCCGGCCACAGCACCGCAGCTCAGCGGCTCTGGGGATGCTGGTGAATGGCTCAGAGAGAAACAGACCTTTTTTGGGGGGGAAAAAGATGCATCCCATGCATTTCCATGGCATCAGCACAGTTCGCAGCGTGAAGAGGAGTCTTGCCCCAAAGGCCCCAGTGGGTTCTGGGAGCATGGCCCTTAGCCCTGTGATGCCAAGGTAGGAGTAGGGTAACGTGGAGCCCCTGGGGTTCCTGCCTCTAGGCACCTCCTCAGCCCTGGGGTTCAGCCCTGTGGGTGTGTAAACGTGCCGTGAAGCTGCATGCAAACCCCAATTTCATATCAGCCAGCAAGAGAGAGTTAACCACTGTCACCTGGAGCCCTGAGGGAAGCGCTCCACTGTGCAAACCTGCTGCTCTCGCAGAGGAGAAGGGAAGGCAGTGCTGGCCGAGCAAGAGCCAGGCTGCTGGCGCCTCTTCCCAGGGAAGGACAAACGGGCTCATCCTCTAGCTCAGGGCACGATGCCCTTTGGGGAGCAGGGAGGGAAGAGCTGTCCTAGGGTGCTGTGAGGATGCTGAGGATGCTTTTGTGTTTGAAGAGCCCAGCCTGAGGGGGTCTGATGGAGCAGACCCATCCCCAGGCTGGTTGTGGCCACATGTTGTGCACAGGAAAGGGCTCTTGCTCCCAGCTCTGCTGTTGAGGGAGTCCTGGGAGCGAGGGGTGTGCAGTGGCCATTGTCCAGCAGCAGCAGAGGGGGAGTGGGAGCCTGGAGCGTGGCCATCCCCAGGGTTATCTCCCAGGAGCAGGGGCTTTGAAAGCTGTAGGTTGCCGTTGGGTTTTAGCTGTTGGGTACAGATGTCCTTTGCCTCTGAGCTCTGCTGCCTTCTGCCAGAGGTCGTGATGTCACCACCAGTGTTTTGGCCAGCAGAGTCCAGTGCCAGTTAACTGGGTGATCTGAGACGTGTCCCAGGCTCACCTCCTCCCATCGCCTGTGCTGGGTGGGGAGGGAGAGGGATGGGGACCCTGCAGCTGGGGTTGCTGCCAGTGCTGCTTCATCTGAGCAATCCAAAGGAGCAGGATGAGCCTGGCTTTAGCCTAAATGACTCTGGGGTCCTTTGTTGGACGGTGCTGGGGAGGTGCAGGATGGCACGGCCACACCGGTAGCCGCATCAGTTGCAGGGCTTGCCTGAGCTGCCCCTGCCCGGTTTGCCTCTCCCCGCAGCACAGCAGGAGCACTGGCCATCAGCTACTAGTACCTCTGTTCTGACTCCTTTATTTTGTGCTGCTCGCAGGGCCGGACTCACAGCCCATGTGGAAATGCTTGAGCAGCCATTCTAACCTTTGGGCTGCAGTAATTAGCCTCACATGGCATCTGATCTGCAACATGTGGCCCCGGCCATTACTTTGCTTCAGCTGCTTGTTAGGCCCTAATCTCCGTTGGATTTCAAGGTGAAACCCATTTGAGTTTCCTGAGGTTTCTCAAAGGAGCTGCAGGGGTGCTGCCCCCTTCAATCCTGCTTGTCTCCCGCAGCCGAGCCTGTGTCTGAAGGGGTGCAGGAGTCAGAGATCACCTGCTGAAGCTGCCCCTCTGGGTACTGTCCCCATCACTGCAGTGCTGTGACACTGGGGAAGGGACGTTTGATTATATTCAGCCCCTGCTCCCAGGCAGTGTTCACGGGTTCGCTTAGGAGCAGGTGAGTCCCCAGTCACCTCCAGGGAAGGTTTGCAGCCTGCTTGCATGCTCCTAGGGGGGGACGTTGTAAATTAGCCCCTTGTTGTTACAGATGTTTGAAACTTTCCATGTCAGCTTTGCGTTTGGTTTCCCTTCTGCCCTAATTGAGACCAGAAATCCAATTAGACAATAATCCTGTCCTTTTTGAAGTCCCCGGCTGACACGCTACATAATCTGGGACGGTGCATGTTGTGCTAGTGATGGGAGCAACTGGCTGTGGTGAAATCCTTCCTCGCTGCAGACAGCGAGCTGCGTTCCTGAGATCCATCACCGCCAGCCACGTCAGGACGTGGCGTGTGCTTGTTCTGCCGTCCCTGTTCGGGACAGCAGATGTTCGAACAAGGGGCTGGGGCACGCACAGCCTCTCGCTCTTACTGGTTAGGCACGAGCCGGTGCCTCACGCGGAAGGGACGGCTGCTCCTTGAAGTAGCTCCTGTTTATTTGCACAGATGCGCTGGGTGAAGGGAGGTGGGGCAGCTATTTCAGCGAGGCCCCTTTAGGCAAGTTCCCTCAAAAAAGCTGGTTTATAAGTGGCATTTCCTTAGTTCTGAGATCTTGGGGGTATCTATGAGCAGCCTCTGCTTGACACCAGCGGGAGAACTGCTGCTGCTGTCTGGTATGAGCCTAATGCCCGTCTGAGGAGCTGGGCATAGCTCTGCAGCCCAGCACAGCGCCAAGCAAGGGTTAAGTTGGCTCCATAAAATAGAGTGGTGCTCTGGAACTGCCATCCTTACGATGCGTTCAACGTGTGTGTGTTATTTGTTTTTAACTGGGTTTTATATACCTGTTGAGTGTGTGTACTGTGTACTGCACACACACACATCTGTGCACACTCTCCTGGTCTGTGCATGCTTTGCAGGGAGTTCGGGTGTGTATGTCAGCTTTGTACTGGGAGAATAATGATGATTTTAACGCTCGTGTATCAGGTTTACCCTCGTAGACTGAGAGGTTTCTAAACCTGGGGGATGTCAGTGATGAGGAGACCACAGCAATGACCTGAGGGTGGAACTCCTCTGCTGGGAGGAGAGTGGGGGGTTCAACCTGGAGCAGAGAAGTCTCCAGGGAGACCTTAGTGTGACCTTTGTGTGCTTCAAGGGTCTGTCCGAAAGCTGGGGAGGGGCTGTGGGGACAGGACAAGGGCTGATGGCTCAACTGACAGAGGGGGAGCCAGAGCAGAGAGAAGGGAGAGATTGTTGACACTGAGGGTGGGGAGACCCTGGCCCAGGCTGCCCAGAGAGGTAGGAGAAGCCTCATCGCTGGCACCATCCCAGGTCAGGTTGGCCCTTGGGGCTCTGGGGAACCTGCTCTGGGTGCAGATGTCCCTGCTCCCTGCAGGGGTTGGGCTGGAGGAGCTTTGGAGATTCCTTCAGCCCAAACCAGTCTGTGATGCTATGATTTATGATTCTATCAGCATTCAGAGCTGCAAGGGGCTTGTGCAAGCTCCGAGCTGGCCGACCAACTGCTGCAAAGCCGAACTGCTGCCAAGCAATCAAATCCAACCCCATCCCTTGGCTTCCAATTGCGAAAGCCCAGCTGGTAGACTGGCTGTGTGTTACCTCGCAGTAGACGAGCTGCTTTGGGCTTGGTGTTAACCACGGGCTTGAGTGGGGAATCCGAGCGTGCTGCACCGAGCTTTTCAGCTGGGAAGCACAGGAGCCGCAAGCTTGAGCAGCTCAGATTAGTGGCTTCTCCCTTCTCACCTTCTATCTGCTATAGAAAAACAGGAAACTGCACCAAATTAGCTCGGCAGCGGAGCCTCCCGAAAGCCACAACATGGCTATTGTAGGCACCACTCAATTGCTTTTTTCCTACCCTGCAGCAGCCTTACGTTAGGCCAGCAATTTGATTTGGTGTCTCAGGCTGCTGGTGTGGTGAGAAAGCAAGAAGGGAAAAAAAAAAAAGAGGAGAGGTTTTAAGCTGGAGACCTCCCATTGCATTGTTTTTTTCTTTTTCCCATCCTGGAAAAAGAATTAAAAATAACTCAACCCCCATTTTTCTGCACGATTAAATTAGGCTGAAGAGATGACAGAAACAGCACTGTTGGGCTCTTGATGCTTTTACGCCTCGTTGGGCAAGACAGAGTCGTGTTGACTTTGTGCATTTAAGTGTTCTGGTGGAGCCGGGCTCCAGCCACAGCTCCGGAGGGCTCAAGGACGAGTTTTCTGCCAGCAGGTTCCCACAGGCAGTGCAGCTATGGCCGTATTGTACCTCCCGTGGCTTGGCACCTAGTGATGTGAGTGTCAGCACCACTGAAGTACTTTTCGACGGTTGTTGGGTGGCTCTGCTTTTGTCTGATTGAAAAAAAACCCAAACAAACCTCAAAACCTAACAGAGCGTAACATAATCCTTTAAACTGGGACTGGATCAGCTCTTAATTTCGAAGATCTTTTCTTGCGATGGGCATCGACAGCATCAGCGGTAGAAGGGACGTTCTTATACCTGGGAGACTGATGATTGTAGGAATGAGTGTGCGATGGGGCGAAGCCCCAACAGCTGAAGTGTGAGATTGAGAGCTTGAGAAGGGGGAAGGTCCAACATTTCTGGGAATCTGGAAACCTGTGCAAAAGGAAAAGTCAAAAAAAAAAGGGTGAATAATTCTGGGAAGGTTTATAAAAGACAATTATATACAACATCTAGAGGCATGAGCCACTCCATGGTTTAGAAAGGAATAGTTTGCCCCAGAGGGACACCAGGAATTTCAAGGCCAAAGAAATGAAGCCTCCCGCAGCTGCTCACCCCTGCACGGCTCGTGCTGCTCTGGCTCGTCCTGGCTTCAGTGCAAAGATGTACCTGTGAAAAGTGCAGTTGTCCTCGGTTTAATGTAACGTCATTGTGGTGGGGCTGGTCGGCCAGACAGGGTGACACAGAGGGATCCAGCTTTTGTTTTACCAAAAAGTTGTTTTTTCCTCTGTTCTACAGTTCCATCGTTTCCCAGCCTGCCAATTCCTTCAGCCCTGCCTTAAAGCCCGGGTTCTCAGCTGGCAACATTCCCCTTGTGCCTGTGATCTGACCCATTATTTGACTTGTTTGCTTCTGTCTGCTCTCCAAACACGCCTTGCTCCCAGATGCCTCTGCTCGTGGATGCTTTGGTTCGAAAGCTGTCTGTGTGTGTTGATTTAAAGACAACCTCAACACTTATTTTTTTGGAGGAAAAAAAAATGCCAGTGCAAATGCCAGTGAAGGGCAGGATGAGTGTTTGTGCAGGGTATGGACCTCGGTGCGCTCCTGGTTTTGGCTGTTCAAGGCTTGTGCAGTTTTACCCTCTGACGGGGACGTGCTGCTCAGGACACCCACAGCCACCAGCCCCACTGCAGTGGGATCCGGAGCTGAAGCAGGAGCCTGCAGACCCGGACCTGAGCGCTGTCACCTGGGGCTGCCAACTTCTTCTGCCGCTTTGGGCAAAGCAGTTAACACCACGCAGAACCTCTCAGGAGGACCAAATTCTTCCTCAGCCTTTCAATTAGCTTCTAATCCCTTCGCTGCTGTAAAATCTCAGCTGCAGGCTGCCCCTGTTTGTGTGTTTCCACTGGCCACAAAAGCCACCTCCCAGAGCATCAGTCTGTGCGGTTTAGGCTGAAACCTCGCCCCGTGCCAACGGCCACACCTCTCCACAGAGAACGTGTAATTGCAAACTTTTTTTCCCCTTTTCCTCCCATTTAACATAAAACAAGCAGACACCCGTCACCATCCTCTGCTTCGGCTCTGATGCAAACTTTTTCCACCTGGCCAAGTTAGGCACTTAAAAAATATAAATAAATATGAAAAGAAAAGGGGAAAAAAAAAGCGCCTGTTAGTGAAGATATTTTTAAACACATGACACAGGAGTGTGACACACTGGTGTTCTCAGTGGGTGGGTGCAGTGTTATTTCATGTTATTCTTGTCGCTGGGCCCAGCATTACAAGTGTACGCGTTTTTAGTGGCGTCTGATAATAGCGTGTGACATGGCTGC
>NW_010403166.1:3325-3957 GCF_000710305.1 Buceros rhinoceros silvestris | reverse complement strand
TGGGCCATGGCTGCCTGGTCCCAACCTGCTGCGAGGGGTGGAGGGCCGCGAGGGTGGGTGGTGGGGAGGGTTTGGTGGTGGGTGTCCAGCTGCAGCCCCGTGCTGATGGTGCAGTGATTGTTTATGCCACCGAGCATCGTGAGGATGGGGAGGCTCCTGGTAAAGGGCATTTCATTGCTTCGCTCGTACCCTGTTTTGCTTTGGCCCATCTGTCTGAGCTGGCATTGCTGCGAGTCCATCTTCCCTTGTCCACTTGTCCATCTGAGCGGTGCTGGTCGTCAGGTGGTGGTTCTGGAGATGGAGATAGCACGGACCACGCGCGTGCAGGAGCCGGGGAGGTGGTGGTGAAGGTGGCGGAGGCTGATGCTGGCCGACATCTGACAGGCTCGTATGTGAACTCGTGGTTTTATAGCCCTATAAAAGGCAGCTGACAGAAGTGGTTCTGATTTTGGAGGCTCCAGCTGAGCTGGGAGGAGCTGGCCTCATCTCCCGGCGCCGGAGCCGTGTCTGCTGGTGCCGAGCCGTGGCCGTGACGTTGGGGGAGGAGAGCCAGGCTGGGATTCCCGGCGTGCCGGAGGGCAGGAGCCGGGCGCTCACCCCAGCCATCCCTGTGGCCCTGCCAGCAGGACCCA
>NW_010403166.1:0-3252 GCF_000710305.1 Buceros rhinoceros silvestris | reverse complement strand
GGGTCCGGGAGGGCGGGGGCCGGGCGCTCCCCCCACCCATCGCTGTGGCCCTGCCAGCAGCACCGAGCTGCTGCTTTCCTGGCTCGCCTCTTGGAGACTGTGTGCAACGCTTGGAAGAGGCTTTCTAGCACCTTGCTCTGCAGGGCGGGCACTTCTCTCCCCTTCCCTGCGTTTGCTGTTGGCGGTTGCATTGCAGGTACGTTTTGCAGGGAAGGATAAGGCCAGCTGAGGTCCCCAGCCCCTGTTCGCCTCCAGCGCACGTACACCAGCACGATGGGCAGAGCTGGTGTAAAGCACTCCAGCTCCATGGTCTGGTCCACAGCTGCCTTCCCTGAGACAGCCTCTTTCACCCGCGGGGTTGCTTTCTCTTCCTTGCCCACTTCTCGCCACATCCCTTCATGCAGTTCGTTCCTGTTAGACACCCAAACACCTTGCTGGACCCTGGCCAGGTGACTTGGCCCGGGTCCCTTCTCACGCTCACTGCTCTCTCACGGATTGCTGCCACCGTCTCTGGGGCTGAGCGCTCGGCAGGACCATGCCAGTGATGGAGCAGGATGGGCTCAAAGGAGAATTACAGAAGATCTCCTTGATTGAGGTCTTGGAGGCTTCAAAGCAGGGCAGGGCTGGGGATGCACCTTCTCTTCCCACTTATACTTGGGACTGTCACAGAAAGTTTGCTTTTGCTGCAACGTGCGCTGTTGTGAAGGTTTAGTGCTGGTCTTGGGGATGCTCTGTTTTTAGCCCTGAGTTAGAAAAATGGAGAAGTGTCCTTCTCATCCCAAAGCAAAGGCAGCGAGGAGAAAAGGGAGAGTTAACCTTTTAAAGAACTTGAATTTCTGTTAAATCCTTTAAGAAGTGGATAAAAGGAGAAACTAACCCCCTTGGAAATGTTTGACTCAGGTTTGTTCTGTAGAGCGGGAATCTGGAAGAAATTTGCCTCTTGGCCCATTCCCGTATGTAAGATGTGGGAACTTGCTGTAACGCTCAGCACGAGGGGTGCGCTGCTTCATCGCCACTTATCTGCGTGGAGATGCAGGGCCAGCTCGGAGGCTCCTGCGCCTCGGTTGGGGGCTACGCCCCTAGAAACTAGGAAAAGAAAATGAAAAACGAGGCCCTGAGCTTTCCCTCTCAGCCTGCTCAGAAATCTCCGTGGTGCTCCTATGCCTTGATCCCCCACCACGACCAATGGATCCTGGCTCTTTTTTTATGGCGACTCCCCACCGAGGTAGACGCTAGTTAAAAGGTTACTGCCCAGCTGTGAAATATGTAGACAGGGTAACAGCTAAATGGCGCAGTGACCTCATATCTCATATTTATTGACTAAATGTGGCTTGAACTAGTCACCACTAGTAAAATAAACCACAGCCCCAAGTACTGCAGGAATATTCCATGGCAGACAGACTCCTGGTTCCTTCTCATGCTCTTTCTTTCAGAAAAAAAAAAAGGTAAAAACTTTGTTCTAATCTCATCTCACTTACAAGGTGGGTCCTGCAGGAACACTTTCAGTGCAAGGTTCCTCTTTCCTGTGAGAAGAGCGGGGAACCTCTCCGGTTTGGCACTGAAAGAGGGAGTGAATGAGCCCCAACATCAACCTCAAGAAAAGGCTTGATCAGACTCAGACAGATGTGTTAGGCTTAAACAGAGAGGGCCAGAGTCAGCCAGCTCTTCTGTGACATCTGTGTCCATGTCACACTTGGTGTCACGGGGATGAGAAATAGCTATGGAAAATCAGGGGGCTGCCTTAGTTTTGTCTGCCTGAAGACACTGCTGTGGCACAAAGGTGAAGTGATTCATTTCTCACCTCTGCAGTGAATTAAACCCGTTCAGCGGCAGGGATGTTCTCCTGAGCATCTCCAGCTGCTCTAAACCCTCCGAAGGCAGCAGCTGCTGTGTTGTGAATGTGGCAGCCTGGTAAGTACTCTGGTGGCTGCAGAGGGACGCAGGACGGATGAGGCACATTGGGAATGCTCCCAGAAACAGGGAAATGCCACTTTCACAGTGCTGTGTCAGAAAGGGCCGTTCACCTCCAGCTGCCTTCACACAGCACCCAGCAGAGGTGGGGGAGAGCTGCGGAAAGCTGCAAGGACTCGGCTTTTCAGCTTTGCTGACACCTTCAGCATAAAGAAACGCAAGAAAAATGTAACTGAAACACTTGGGAGCAGCAATGAGAAAGGGTTTGGGATTCTGGGTGCTGTTCAACCAGGAAGCACAAATTCAGTTTGTCCTGTTCGCTGGCACCCTGGTTGCTCTTGGCACATGTTCTTTCCACCAGCCCCTGCCATGCTGAGCCTGGTCTGGGCACTGCACGGGGCTGTTTCCCGCACATCACCTTCCCCAATGCCCCAAAGTCACCGGTCGGGTGACCCATTTCTCATTCCCTCCTGACCCAAAAGCCTGCAGGGTGTTGTAAACCATCTGCGTTGCGGCTTATTAGCTCACGGCTGGCTGCGGGTCCTGGGGGGGTGGTGGAAGCCCTGGGCCACGGTATTGGTAGTCTGGGCTGGAACTGCAGCACGTTGCAGGTGTTGCTATAACGTAGCCCCCGGGATTACCTTTTTGGTCAAAACCCATGATGCAGTGTTTCCCTTTGGAGATTTACATGCACATGAGGTGGGGGGCGGGGGTTGGCGAGTATTGGAAAAAAGGTGAACTTGGCACTGGGATGGGATACAGATGTTACAGCTGTGAGCCCACATCAAGCTGGGCTGTAAACTGTGGGCTCGGAGCCGAGCAGCTCTTCAGGCTGCTTTTCAACACCATAACGATGCAGAAATCTCCCCCCTCACCCATCCTTCCCCTCCCCACCCACGGATTCCTCAGCTAAACTGTTAAAGTGCTCCAAGGCTGAGCGAGAGGGATGGTTTGGAGGATATGGTGGTGGGCAGTGTTGATACCCAGAGTGGTCAAAAGTCTTCTTGGTCTTGTCACTGGAGATCTTATGCAAATTGTTATCGGAGGTAGTTTTTCGAAGCTAATATGCAGATTGATAATGAGGATCAGAGGAAGGAGAGGAACTGGCCTCCTTAATGCTCTGCAGAGATAATAATTCCTGCTTCTGGCTGGGGGAGCTTTGCCAGCAGAGAACAGCAGAAGCATCTTTCCTGTTGTTCCCCAGAAAACTGAGTCGCTGAGACTGAAGCCTCTCTTTCCTCTTCTTTAGGTAGGAAAAAATACTTGTGTCTCCTACTGTCTATGCTAATATTTTGATAGAGGAATAAATATTACTATTAAATATTATTAATTATTATTTAT
>NW_010403165.1:0-653 GCF_000710305.1 Buceros rhinoceros silvestris | reverse complement strand
AGCTGCTCCTCTGCCAGGTCCCGCCCGTTGCGGTAGTGATGGACCGTCTCAGAGAAGCTCTGCCGGATCCAGTGGATGTCAAAGGGCCGAGCGTCCTCCAGGGGGGACAAGCGACAGGGCAGCACCACATCCTGCCCCACCACCACACGGATGGGGTGGGCTGGTCCCATCACAATGAAGTCAGCTGGGAGATGGAGACGGGACGATGATGAAAGTAATTATGTCATCCAAGAGACGGGAGAAACTGGGAGGGGGTGGGGGGCACCAAAAAACTGCCCCATCCCCAGAGCCGGCCCCCCCACCACACGGACAGGGTGGGCCGGTCCCACCACCCTGATGTCAGCTGGGAGATGGAGATGGGGACAATGATGACACTAATGACATCATCACGACCATCCAAGAGACTGGAGAAACTGGGGAGGGGGTGGGGGGCCCCAAAGCTGCCCCATCCCCAGAGATGTCCCAGGTCGGGGCAACCTGCTCTTGGTGCAGATGTTCCTGCTGCCCCCAGGGGGGACCTTGGAAAGTCCCTTTGGACCCCCAACCCCTGGCTGAGGGAGGAGAAGGAGGTTCCCGGCTGGAGGAACCTGCTCCAGCACAGGGCCCCCACCCCACTGACCGTATTGGGGTCCGGATGGTCCTGGGACAAGGTG
>NW_010403164.1:15406-34930 GCF_000710305.1 Buceros rhinoceros silvestris | reverse complement strand
GGGACAGGTGGCGGGTCCGTGTCTGAAACGTCCCGGAGGAGGGTGGGAGGTGCTGTGGTGCGCCAGTGTCCTGCGGGCGGCTGGCGAGATACCCTGTCCCGGCCGAAAATACCCGCGGCTGAGGTCTTCCTGAAGGGGGATCTCGGGTTTCCCTAAGCAAGTCCTGACGGAACCGGTTGCTGAAAAGTCTCCAACTTTCCTGTTCTCGTCCTCCTCCCATTAAAAGAGAAGGAAAGACAACTTGCTGTTTCGCTTGTGCAGACAAGTGAAATTTCCGAGAGTAATGCCGTGAAAAAGTCAGATTGTTTTTCTGTGTCAAATGAACTAGTAATAGCCTGGAAGAGATTTTTGGGTTTTTTTCCCCCGGTAATTCAGCAAAGAGTAATAAACTTTCTTTTTCCCTGACTATTGATAGCGCAACTCGTGTTTTCTGTCATTTGGAGCGCTGCTGTTCCCTGGCACCTGCTCATATTGCGTGTGAGCCGTTTATTTCATGGTTTATTGAGTCCGACCTCTTGCAGATAATATTGGGAAAAGAAAATAGTTAGTCATGTGGTATTTTTTCCACGAGAGTTTGCACAACTGATTTTGGTCCAAATGTGTAAACAGTGAAATATTTTGAAAGCTAGAATTTCTCTAAAATGAGCAGGTTTTCTTCCTTTAGACCTTCTCTGTCAGTAGAGAAATGGTACTCACCAAAAAGTTACTTTAAAGTTAACATTGAAGCCACTTCAAATGCTAAGACTGCTTTAAAATATGCTAAATATGAAGCATTTCTTCTTTTTTGTTGTAGATTTGCAGATTAAAACCAAAAAGCATCTTCAAGCCTTAAGATGTCACAGCTATTTGAATTCTGAAAGCAGTGCTATTTTTTTCCAAATTGCTTGTCACTTATTTTTTTTTTTTCTATTCCCATCTGAATTTGTAGCTTGTTTAACTTCATAGGAAACTTGTGTGCGTAGTTAACTGTGATCGGAACTATTCAGAACAATTTATAACCTTTTAAACTGTTCTTAGCCAGGCTAGTTGCAGAACGGATGGCAACTCCTCCGAAAAAGCAGGATTCTTGTAATCTTCGTGTGTAACGCTGTATTGGTGATGGTTTCCCCGACTGCTTTTTTACAGAACCATACACCATGTCTTCTGTTGTTTCATCAAAGGAAGATACAATGTCGTCTGAAAAAGCAGATGAGAAACAACCTGAAATTGAAAACAAAGCTGAGGAGAGCGAGGATGAGGAAGAAGAGGAAGAGGAGGAGGAGGAGGAAGAGGAAAAGGGTACTTGTTTTTCCACGGAATAAGTAATCTTTTAAAAACTGTCGAGCTTACAGAACGCGGTCTCCTGTGATCTGGGCTTATTGTACTATTACTGTGTAGGAGATTCTGTGGTGTATCTATCTCATGGATTATAAACCACGCTAGAAACAGTGATGCTGATCTTCCTCAGCAAAGACTGAAGGAGTTACCAGCATCTTGGATTCCCATGCTGGTGTTGTGTGGCTGTTGTATAAGCTTAAGAAGCCGTGTCCGTTACCAAATTACTTGTATAAAAATGCGTATAGAAAAAAGACTCTTCTTTGGTCAGTAATGCTCTCAAGTTCACAAAAAAGAGAAAAAAATCTGTGCAGTGGCTTTGGAAACAATACAGATGTATTTGCTTGGCTACTGCCAACTAATGTCCTGGGTACTGAAATTTCATTGTATTGGAGAGTGGGGCATGTTCCGTTTGACTAATTTTGTCAGTAAAAGTTGTGATGATACCATAGGACAAGCAAGCAAGGCAGGTTGTGTGATGGGGTGTGTAACTGAAGAGGGTAACTGAAGAGCGAAACAAAGTGTGGTGAAGGAACTACTATGCAGAAATGTTGATTTTCATCGTGAAATCGCTGGGCACCCGTTTTGCAAATGGAAATAGAGCTGCAGTATGGTACAGTGAAAACCAAGTCACTGGTGGTCTTGGCGTCTTTAAAGAGCCAAAATTTGTCTTTATGAAAGGTAGTAAGAAGAGAAGAGGTTATGCTCTTTGAGCAACAGTAGAGCAATTAGATTTTTAGACACGGTTTCCTGTAGAAAAACAGTTTTAGAAACCGTTTCTTGTGTACACATGAGTATGTCTTGCTCTGTTTTCAGCAGATACATGTCCGGTTATGGTTATGTTCATATGGGTTTTGAAGCTGCTCTCAGATGTTAAAGCCAGGACAGCCCCTTCTGTTCAGTGCTAAGGACGGTTTGATTTGTGGCCAAGTGTTTTAGTATGAGTTACTGAAGAGAAGCTTTGGTGTTTTCGCCTGACATGGCTTCATTAAAGCAGCGATGTGCAATGTATACCTAAAACAATCTAAATGTTTGCATTACTAAGGAGTACCAGAATTACTGGGAATAGTGTTCTTGTATTTGTGATGCTCGTATTGTGCCCTGCGCAGTGCCACACTGCATGTACGACCTGTGAGGTGTAGTACAGTCCCATGGTGCTCGTACTTCTGACTCTCCTGTTGAGAAAGTGTCTGCAGGCTCTCTGGGCTCTCCTTGTGCCCGTCTGGTCATAGTATTCTCCCCAAGAGAGCTGCGGTGGGGCTGCAGTGTCCCAGGAGGAGACTATGCAAACAGTGTAGCTGAGAAGGGTAGTGAGGGGAGAGAATGGGTTTCAGAAACTGCTGCTGTCTTTTTCGTGGGGTGAAGGTCTTTTTAGGAAATGCCCAGTCCTGTCTTCAGGTTGGATACAGGATTATGATTAAGAACTAACAACCCCTCTATTTGCTGTGTGTATACAGCTCCACAGAATGCCAGTGACCTGTTAGCTGAAGGTTTGGAAGCGTTGTGATACCTGGAGATATCATTATCCATTTTTCGTTTGCCATTTCAAAGCTTCGGTGTTGTATTGCCTGTCACTACAATCTGCTCATGTAATGATAAATAGTCATTTAAGGAACCTGTCTTTTGCAGAAAAGAGTCTCATTGTTGAAGGAAAAAGGGAGAAGAAGAAGGTAGATCGGCTGACCATGCAAGTGTCCTCCTTGCAAAAGGAGCCATTTACAATTACACCAGGTAAGCTTGTCCTTTTACGTAGGAGTTGTGAGTGTTGGGAATGGTAATGAAACCTCTTAAAAGATGCAATTATTAATTTATTGTAGATGAGACCTAACTTAAAAATCGTGATCCATTTTAAAAAGTGAGGCTATTATAAATTAGTTGAAAACCCTCTTTTAATCCGTAGCATCAATTTAAACCATAGAAGTTACAAAGTGTTCAAACTCACCCAGAATAGGCCCTTCAGTACCTGGCCACCACTACCAGAGGCAGGAGCAGCTCAAGTAAAGAAGAAATGCCAGGTCCTTGTACCCTGTAGTATCAAATAAGGAAGGTAAAGGCTGGCAGGATGCCAAACTGATTTAATGTCTGATGCTATTCTGAAACACCTTCTTTGTGATTTTTAAAAAACAGTAGGTATTGGAAGTTACAACCCCATTGGTGAATGGGAATGTGATGATTTTCCCTGTTTCAGGAAAAGGACAAAAGCTCTGTGAAATTGAAAGGATACAGTTCTTCCTGAGTAAAAAGAAGACAGATGAACTTAGGAACCTGCACAAACTCCTCTACAACAGGCCGGGCACTGTAAGAACTCTAAACTCAATCTTCTATGTCTGCTAGCTGTCATGCATAGTGAAAATGTTTGTAGTCTGGATTTTTGCATTTGCACGTGTGGATCTACTTCTCAAATGTCATTTGTTTCAAACTGCTTAGAAAATGGGCATTGCAGGACCAGCTAAGCCCCTCATTTGTCTAACTCTTGTAAAGTGCTCTCCCTGTAAAAATCCTACTGAAAGGTGTACTGAATTGTAGGCTGCTTGAATAGAGTTTGGGGTTTTTCTGTTTTTAATGGGGTGGTGGTTTACCTTATGAGGATGAGTTGAAAATAATTTATGGTTCACCTGCTAAAAGCTGCTGACGTGCAGATTTTAGTCAAAATGCTCCATGCAGTTACTTTGTTCAATGTAACTTTTTCTTAGTGGTGCTGTTTCTGTTTGAAACCTGTTAGTGGGTTTTAATACACCACTACTTACCCAGTCATTTTTTCCTTTAGTTTGCACAGAGCAATAGAAAGTAAAACTACACTGTGTGTAAATCTTCATAGTGATTTTTGCCATGTTTCTCTCAGACAAGTACAATACGAGTTAAAAACTGATATGCTCGCTTTTAAGAATGAAACATAAAGCAGATATAATAGCAAATCTTTCTTGGAGCTCTTTATGTATCAGTGATTGTGCCTTAAATGAGAGTGTAAATATGAGCCATTTTCCTTGCCGATAGAGGTAAAATGGATGTAGAGAAATTAAGGCAGAATAAATTTTACCATTTCAATACGCTTACCACATTTATAGGAATTCGGTTTTAATCTCTTGGTGTGTTTTGGGAACTGGAGCAGATAGCACAGAAACCAGGAACTGAATAGTACTAGGGCAGGTGCACATTGGCTGTAATACTTCGAACCACTGCTGCAAATGCAGACCAGAGAATTTCTGACTCAGTGAGGGCGAGAGTTCTGCAAACTTTTGGATTGTCCTGCAGTGGACTTTATTGTTTGATAGGAAAGGTACAATGACAGAACCCTGTAAGTGTCTGATTTAACTGGCTTTGCTGTGGAAGTCATTAAACTGTGTCCATTTACCCTTCCTGAAACCACTAGCACTTTCCTACCATTTTTGGGTGGAGGTACTGGTATACCGTTACCTCAGAGTCCATCTTGCCCACTTTAGATTGAAGATCTGGGACATAACTGATTTAAGAGGCTTTGTTTACTGATTCTGCAACAAGCTGCTAAGTAACTAACTCCTCAGTGACACTGTTATTAATAATTGATTTAGTAATCAATAATAAATAATCTAATCAAGTAACAGACACGCAACTATTTGCAGTTTCATAATTATGGTATAATTGTGAATTGATACTTGACACTCCTAAATCGTACTAGTTGATCTCAACTGCTGTTGCAGTACAGCTGTCACCCTCCCCTCCCACACCACACCCCGGCCCCCTTTGCTCTGCCTTCCTACATTTAGTCTTTTGGACGTGGACTTGTTACAAAGTCCAGCTGGGTTGCTGCAGTGTCTGAGTGGCCTGAGTCCAAAGATAGGAGAATGTATTTATTTGCTTGGAAATACATTGGTATGGTTTCATCTGAAACTGTATTTCATCAGAATTGTAGGGAACTCAGAATGCCTTTTAATATAGTGAAGATCACATGATAATGTCTTGTATGCACACTATGTGCTTTGGATCGTAATTAACGTGTTTAATAAAACATACCGATGCCATCTGCCAGTTTTCTCTAGGTGCTGGACAAAGATAATTCTCTTTGGAAAAGGAGCTTAGCCGTGGTAAAATTTTAAAATAATGGAGAAGCACCAGGAACAGAATTTTAGAACTATTGAAAGTGAGTTCAAATTATTCTCGATAGTGTTAAAAAGATCTCAGAAGAATGAAAGATTTGGGGATGTGTTTTCACTTCTCCTTGGTAAAAGGAGTCAGAGTCAAAGCAAAGAACTTAAGAGCTGTTGCAATGAGAGTTCAATCCTGTTCAGACTGCAGGTATGGTTTGGGTTGAAAGGGACCTTAAAGATCATCTAATTCCGACCCTGTTCTAGTTCTAATGGTAGGAATTGTTAATTAAGTGATATGTAGATGCAAAAATTGGGCATGCTAAAGAAGAGACTCAAAAGTACGACCGTGCTTCTGTATAAGACTTTAGAAAAGCCGGTAAAGCAAATCTGCTTTAGCGGATTGTATGGTGAAAATAAAATCCACTGTTCTGTAACAAATTACATGGCATACAGCAGCCTTCAGAGGATCATAGTTCTGCAAACCTGAAAATGATGTTCTAAACAAGCTTGAAATGGCAGGTCATTTTACCTACTAAGTTATTAAAAGGAATTAAAAGTACGAAAATAACGAGAACTTTATGGTGGTTTGGCTGTCGTGAGATAAAGTCATAATTCATGTAGGTTGTAACTTGAAGGGTGTAACTTTTGTCAACAGCAAATGAAAAGTTAACTTGCAATGGACGGTAATCTGTGTGTCCTGTTCTAGGTCGCATCCCTAAAGAAGAATGTGAGTCAGTTCAGTGGGTTCCCATTTGAAAAAGGAAGTGACCAATACAAAAAGAAGGAAGAAATGTTAAAAAGGTAATGATCTCTCTTGCTATTTGACATAACTTGGCTCACGCTATACACACCTCTTCATTTTCTAAACCTTACTTCAGGCTCAATTTAAACTTTAAGCTGAGTGGTTGTTTCCTAGAGCTCTCAGATCTGTTTCTGAGCTCATTTTATTCACACAAACTGGTCTCTTAAGACAACACAAGAAATGTGTTCTAAAGAGTTAAGTTGTGAACGTTTTATTCGCAACTCCTACAGTCCTGGCTTTAACTATCGCGTGCTGACTAGCAGATTCTTCTGTCAAGAAAGAGGAAAACATTATTTCCCCAAGGCCAGCATAGTGTTGTGAGTACATGCTGCAAACTTGTGTCCTTTTATGCCTCAAAACCTTCCGCCTTCAGAATCAAAGCCATTTCTGCTTATTGTATGTTGAACATAGTCTTATTCCTAGAATTGCTGTAGCAACTAGTCTAACAAATCTTTTTCTTTCTTTCTTTTTTTTTTTTACTGTCTCCCACATAAGCTGCTTCTCTCTGAACAGGAGAAGCTGCTGCAGCTTGGTTTTAACTGGGCTAAAAGAGTTTAAAACTGCCCCTGCGTATTTGTGCACCTAGTTATAACGAATGAAACGACTAATAACTTCTACACAATTAGTTCTAAAGTGTTTCTTTTTAGTGTCGGTTTATCGGTAGTAGGAAGGCTTCCAGAGTTTGGAATTTACAAGTCTTCCTCAGGCAGTTTTCTAGTGGGGTTTGTCAAACACGTGAATCTACAAGACAAACTGTCTCTAGATGGGAGTTTTGACTGTTTCCCACTGGTTTAATTGGATGTTTCCCCTTGTCTGCAGAAGGTCATAAAATAAAGTATATTTGTATGCTTTCTGTATATTTTCCATATGAAAGAACTGCTAGCTGAGTATTGTTACCCTCAGCCGTCAGCAAATACTCTGAAAACTGGTCACACTGTCACTCACAGATCAAGATACTGAGCCCTGTGTGCTTGTGGTACTGTGGCAAGTCTGCTCTCTTTGTAGGTACGTTTGAAACTCTGCTGGTTAGATTATTGATGTACTCTGCCTACTCGGTGGGTTTCTGCCTACCCTGTACACTTTCATATCATCATGCTTTAACAGCATTGAACAAGATGGGCAAAGGACAACATTTACTTTGCAGGATTGTACTGTTTGGGTTATAAACTGAAAAGAATGAGGGTTGAGGTTGCTGTGTGGAATTGAGTTCTTGGATTTTGTAACTCAAAACTACTTGGTGTGGAACTTACGGACTCAACGCGTGTTTATTCTTGCACTTGAAGTGCATTTTAATACTTAGTACGTTATGTTTGCTGTTACCTGCAGATGTACCTTCAAAGATACATAGAAATATGAAAGGATTTGAGAGCTGGTATTTATTCTTTCTATATTCCAAACTAAGTTAAAGTAGAAGGCCAAATGCCACGGGTAACGTGAGCTGTAAGGAATTCTAGTTAGAGCAACACTAGAACCATAACGTCCCAGATTCAGTATACAAGGTCTTGAAAGTCTGAAACAGGAACTTTGATGCTATGTAGTTTTTAAATCTGTTAACGAGGTAACTGGTTTTAACTCTATAGCGTTGTCTGTTAAAAAGCAAGAGACTGACTTTTAGTTCTGTGGGAATACTGTACAAGTGGTCATTGTATCCCCAGAAGCTAAACAGGAGGGCTCTCCCGGTGTTAAGATGGAACAAATTTTTTATAACTTTGTTTAGAAAAATGATTGAAACATTTTCCTTCATTGTTGCAAGGGTGGTGGATGAACTATGTACTCCTGAGGCAGGAAGATGCACCAAACCAGAAAAGATTTCCTAAAACACAGGAGAACAAAGATGTTTTGCCCCCTTAAAAGTCTCTGAGTTTAAAGGGACAGTCTGAAATGAAATGCTTCTTTAGAGAAGTTGTAGGCCACCATGGAATAGTTTCACTGACTTTTTAAACATAAAACCAGTGAAAAATAAGTTTCCTTTGATTACTGGAAATAGCTATTAAACTAGAGAAAAATGTTCAGGCAATTAAATCCGCTTTCCAGGCAGCATTGTACAAAATGAGTGCATGCTTCACATACATGTGGATTTGAGAACTTTGCTTTTTTGCTTTATGTAACGTAGTGGTTCTTTGCTGAACTATAGGTAGGGCTGGAAATGTAGTTAAGTGTATGCACTCGTGTATTGCTAGGTTGCAGACACAAACCAGCCAGCAGCTCCTAGCAGTCAAATGTTGACTGGTGGGTTAGGATGTGATACTGAATCTTCTCTCTTTTTCTCTCCAGATTTAGAAATGCAATGTTGAAAAGTATCTGTGAAGTTCTCGACTTGGAACGATCAGGAGTTAATAGTGAGCTGGTGACCAGAATCTTAAACTTCTTAATGCACCCAAAATCTTCAGGCAAGGTGAGACGGAGATTGTTACTCTTGCTTTTATAGCTCTGTTCTGGTGAGAAAGGGAGCTGCCTCTATTGTTTGATTGTTCGCTTGTTACCAGCGGTGATACAATGACTGTTTGAACTTACTGAAGTAGCAGAGGCTTCTTGGAAGGAGAGTAGCACTAATGCAGGCACCTGTAATGGGGTGAGCACTTAGATGGAAACTGTGTGCTTATGTAGAAGTGCACCCGTTATACGCTGTCAGTGCACAGAAGTGTGCGTGGTCAACACACGAAGCTAATCGGAGATATCCGTACCCACATAGCATAAGGAGCTTCTGCTTTGTGGGTGAATGGAGAGGAATAGACATCACATGTGAGCAGGAAAGAAAAACAAGGGGAAAAAAAGATGTCAGAGCAAGGAAATAAATCATGGAAGATGTGATTTGAAGGAATTGGTATTTTGAAAACTCACTTTTGTATTCCTATTTGGGTTACACATGTCCCTGTCTCTCAGCCCTTGCCAAAGTCCAAAAAGACACCAAGCAAAGGTGGCAAAAAAGAGCGCAGTAGCACAGGAACGACAAGAAAAGCAAAACGCACCAAGTGCCCAGAGATCTTGTCAGATGAATCCAGTAGTGAAGAAGATGAAAAGAAGGAAAAGGATGATTCTTCCGAAGAAAAAGAAAGTGAAGATGAGGTAATGAGGTTTTTTTGTTGTTTTCTCAGCATAGGGCTAAAAATGCTTGTCTGCAATTTGTCATTATGCGATCGTTGTTGATTAGTAATTCTTGGAACACACAGGGTTGGGGTTAAGTGGTGTTTGAATGAACGGTTTGAAGGAAAAGGGAACACATCTGCAATTGAGAAGAGGTTTTCGTAATTTCTTAGTACATTAGAGAATCAATAAGATAAAAAGCAAAGATTCTGATTCTTGGATATGCACCTTATAAAGCCATTTGCTGTATGTCATTTCGGAGCAGCCAGGATTTCAAACATAACCGATGGCATTTCTTGTATCCTCTTGTCATGACTTTACTGTAATTTCATAAAAATTCCCAATATCTATCTTTATTTCTGTGAAGTGTGTGAGTGGATACCTAGGACTTAACTATGAATTCAGTAGAGGTTCCTGACCTACCTGGCTGCGTTGTTTTTGGGTCTTGGTTCCATATTTCTCCTGGAATTTATGCCCTAATCTCTCTTTTAGGATTCTGTGTCTTGGATCACAAAGATAAAGTGAGCAACATAGTAAGCAGCCATACAAAGATCCCTGGTATCTCCAAAGTGATCTCAACGCATTGTATTTTCTCTTCCCCTCTGGCTTCTTTAAGCCTTGTGTAGTAGGAGAGAAATGAGATGACCTCTGTGTTTTAAATGCAGAATTCCTTTCCCCGTGCATTCCCTCTCAGTCCTGTGCTTATTAACAGAGTCGACACAAAACGTGAAGAGTTGTGCAAGTGTACAGCTGATCTGTGTACAAAGCGTATGCTGATTGATCTGTGTGCCTGAAGCCTGGAGAAAAGAAATGGGAAAGAGCTACAGGCTCCATCTTATCCTGTATTTTGATTTAGATGGGACAACTTTTTAGCCTTAATCAGAGCCCTGCAACAAACAGCAGTTAGTCGAGTGTCTGTGTCCAAGGGAGTTCTCTGCGCAAGCTATGGGAGCTTTGGCTGTAGTGTAAGACCATTATTTACTTGGATTACAGCCTAAAGCAGTGGAGGTGTGACAGGCACAGACTAATAGTCTGAGCTATAGAGAACAGTAACAAAAACCGTGTTGAAAGGCCAACTTATGTAACTTCAACACTGTCATTTTGATAAGTGGTGCTTTTAATTTAGAAAGACAGTTCAAGGAAATTCCCTGTGCCTCCATGAAACAAACTTTGTTCTTAGTTTGCCGTTTTCTATCCCCACAAATGGCAAGTTGAAAGAGGGCTGAAATACTAAAAACTGACTTTGGTATTTGTTCATCTCTTCTGAATTTCAGCAGTGAAAGTCTTTATCCTTCATTTAACACTGCAGAGCAAGTGCATTTGTAACTGAGCAGGCTAATAAAAATAAATACAGTCTGGTTTATTAAATACTAGTTTCATGAGTTGCACCAGGCGCTAATGGGAGAAGCAGTTAAAAGTTCTATAACTGCTCTTAATTCTTTATGTGATAGTTTGCTTGGTGGACTTCACTGACATTGTAAATATAAATGAGAATTAGGAATTTAGTAACTGCTGGTAGTTAATTCTTTCTGTTTCCCTCTGTTCTTTCTCTGGAGTATGGTTTATTCCTGGTCAATGTTCCATGCTTGTTTCTGCAAGGAAAGTTTTCAGCCGTGTAAAAAGTACTATCTAAAGATGTGGTGTGTTAAGCCCATGTAATTTGTGACAAAAATGTAGTGCACTGGTATGTGTAAACTGTGCATTTATGGCCCAAATTTTTTCTGTTGATCTTGACTTAATGTAATGATTTAGGGAGGTTAATAGTCACAATAATGGGCCAAGTTATGGATTAGCTAATGTAGTCGCCTCATGTAGTGCAAAAAGCATTAGCCACGTGTAAGCTTAGAGAGCTGTAGCATCTAGAAGTAATTGAACACAACATACCATGTCCTTTTTTAAAGGAACGTCTTTGAAGTTGTTTTATCAGCTAATAAGTACTTACGAATGGAAAGTTTTAGCACAACCAAACTACTCATACCATCAAAAAGTTCTACCTGTTTGAGCTTAAGGCTCCATGTAGAAGGACAATGCGAAATGTAAGAGAACTCTTTGTGGATACCTTCTCCCTATGGTATAGGGGTAGAAATTGCTAGTAAAATACAGTAATTAAATTTACTGGTTTAGTTTGTGTTGACAAACAGGATAATTTCTATTGTGGAATAGGGGTATGGATTGTTCAGGTGGAAACCATCATTTTAATCTTCTGGTTTTCTTTACAGCCCCCTAGAAAAGCATCTAAAAGAGAAAAATCTAAAAAAACGCCTTCCAAAACCAAGAAAGCTGTGAAGGGTGCCAATGTCAAGAAGGCAGATAGCAGCACTACTAAAAAAAGTCAGATCAGTTCTAGAAAAGGTAAATGCTTTAAATCTTTGATCATACATTGTCTTGTAGCATAACCGACGTGCTTATTCAAAAGCAAACTTCAGCACCGAAGTGTGAAAGAAAGAGAATGTGGTGAATTGTTGGCTTGTTACTTGATGTTTCTTTCCTTGCAGCAGTAATTAAGAGAAGTTCTTGCTTTGGGTATACTTTGTGTAGGTACGTTCGCCTTTTATTTGCATATAAACTGGAAGTATCAACCTAGTTCTCCCTTCCACTGGAAAAGCATCAGCAAAATTCTGTTGGTGCCTCTGTAGTGACTTCATTGGAGTCTTATAGTCGATCCAGTAGTGCATGTGTGTGTATGGGTATCCCACTGTGTACGTCTTCTGCAACAGCTTGATGTCCTTTTTCTTAACATAGATAAGGGTTCTACCTGGGTCCTGTTGCTGTTGGTTTTTTTGTATCTGATCATATGCATGAAAGGTGACATAGACTTGAGTGTCTTCACACTTGTGTGCAGATTGCAGTAGTGGGGCGGGGCGGGGCAGGCTTGTTTCTTTCTAAGCAGCTTTGCAGAAGAGGGCCCTTGTGAGCCTGCCTTGGGAGTGCAGGGTCCTGCTCTGGGCTCACTGGTACGGGACGGACATAGTGGAGCAAGTCCAGGGGAGGGTCCCAGGATGGCCGGGGGCTGGAGCACACCATGTAGGAGGGGAGGCAGAGGGAGCTGGGCTTGTTCAGCCTTAAGAAGAGGTGGATAAAGGGGGATTGTCCTGCAGTCTGCAACTGCCACATGGGAGAGCGTGGGGCAGGCAGTGCTTGCCTTCTGCAGAAGGTGCCTAGTGAGAAGGTGCAGCACCTTCTCCTTGGAGGTCCCTAGTGAGAGGATGGGAGGTGACAGGCACAAGCTGCCAGCAGTGAAATTGCAGCTGATGTTAGGGGAAGAAGGGCCTCCCCAGGAGGGTGGTCACACAGCAGCAGGGCCTGGAGCAGTTGTGGAATTCCGCTTGTTGGAGATGTTCAGTGCTCAGCCTGGCAGGGCCCTGAGCCACCAGCTCCAGGCTGGCCCTGTTCCAAGCAGTGGCTTAAAGCAGATGATCTCCAGAGGTCCTTTCTCACCTTAAGTACTGTAGCACTCTGAGATAACAGCCTTGTCTCTGTCACAATTAAAGTTGGGTTCTTAATGCAGCATCTATCCATACGGCCGACATACTTCATTTAATGCCAGTGGTGGCATATGTAGCTACAGCACAGACAGCAGGTCAGATTAATTTCCCTGCTGGTCAGTGTATTAAGGAAAGGAATGGTTAAACTCTTAGGCATAGAATTATGCTAAACTCTCTTCGATAGCTTTATTTCTCAGCAGAGTAAACTGGCCTGTGCTGAACTCAGTGTATTTTCACAGGCTGGCTGCTGGCAGTAGTGATGTGGCTGACTCTGTGTGTGTCTACAGTTTATTTTGTCATCAACACACATGTATATATGTAAATAAATGTTACATATGTGTTTTTCATATATGTAATATACTAATTTCTTCTTTACTCATCCTGCACCACTTTTGAGTGTATGTTTGCAGTACAGAAATCTAAATGTTAAGTGGGTCTTTCTACAAGCTCATTATCTGGATTGTTTGGCATCTGCTCTGAATTTTGTCTTGTTGGCAGTAGAGAAGCTGAGTGGATGTTGGAGTCGTTCAGTTTAAATTTTTTTTGCTGCTGGAAAAAATTGTAGCAGTGTCCTGTGCCTCTTCACTCAACTTCTTTTATGATTCTCTTCATTTTTTGTCATGGTCTTCCTGATAGCCTCTTCAGTAATACAGCAATGCAAAATTGCAAGATTCTAGTGTGCAGCACTGCTGGGGGAAAGAAAACCCCAAACTCCTTTTTTTAGAGCTATAATACCTCAGTTTAGACTTGTTGTAATACACCGTTTTTTAGTTTGAGGGATTAACCTGTCCATAGAGTACCTATTGATTTGTAAATTGATTGTTCATCAAGGATTATGGGGATTGGTAACTAAATGTAGCAGCGATAGCAGTAGCTTTGTTTTTAAATAGAAGGTCTGGCAGGATGTCCATTTTAAGGGAGAACATCTACATCAGGTGTTTGGGTAAAGCTCTGATGGCTTCTGTTTTGGAGGAAGAAAGCAGACCAGTTGAAAATCTTTTATTACAATTAAAATTATTCTTCATATTTAGAAAGTGAGTCTGAGGATAGTTCAGATGATGAACCTTTAATTAAAAAGCTGAAGAAACCACCCACAGATGAAGAACTTCAGGAAACTGTCAAGAACTTGTTGGCCAATGCAAACTTGGAGGAGGTAACAATGAAACAAATTTGCAAGGAGGTAAGCAAATATGATCTTGCAGTCTCTTTTTCGGCAGAGGGTTGTCTGTGAACTGACTGGCATCGTTTCAAAAATGCAGGCTTGCACTCTGCACAGTGGTCTAGAAAAATTAGTTTTGCATTGATTTATTTACTTGCTGACAGCTATAACAATGAGAACTTGAATCTGAAGATATGCAACACTCATGCCCAACTTGAAGGGAAATCTCCAAAGAAATGTTCTCTACCCGACAAGCAGCAGTATTACTCCAAAACAACTGCCACAAATTAAAAAGTGAAAACATTTGAGATGGTGCAGCAGCTTGCTGCTGTCAAGAGGGGAGGTCTGTGTCCTGCCCTCTGTACGTTTCTGCGGCTCACCTTGCTCTTACTCTTATGTTCTCTTTAGGAGTCCCTTCAACTCTCCTCTGTCCGCAAAAAGCAAATAGTTCTCAGCTGAGTTAGAGCTGAACCAGTTCAGCAAGGAAACCAGTAATTGTCAGGACAGGAGCTAGGAAAGGGAAAGGTGGGAAAAAGTGACCAAAAGAGTTACCTTGACATTTTATCCAGTCAGTTAACACGCACATTTGTTTCCCTGGTATTTCCAAGAAGTTGTCCTGAGAGAATTAAACCAGAAGTTACTCTTATGAGAAAACTGTATGTTTATATTCTGTACAAAGTTTCTGTCGTGTTCAGAGTCATTCTAGAGGTCTGAAATGTGGTCTGCTGAAATAAAATATTCTGTATTGGTTCTCAAGTGTTGACATCTGGGTTTTATTTGCTTGTCCTCGTCCACCCAGTTAACCAAAGAATACTTGCAGAACAGCACTCAGATATTTTGACTCTGCTATTAGTCACTTGAAGGTGATGAATTTGGTAATTTTACTTATTACCAAGCAGTGAATAAGCCCCAGGATCTGATACTTGTTTAGCTTCCTACTCTGTTGCAGGGCTCTCTGACCTCTTAAAGAGCATGTGAGACAAAGATTGCATTGCCTGACGTGGCAAGCTGTCTGTGAAAAAGTATAGTGCTGGTTTAGTTGGTAACCAAACATTTAAAAAGTATGTGGATTTAAATATTTACGTGGTCAAAATAAGGACAGGAAAATAAGCTTGTCACTTTCCGTAATTACAGAGGGTATTTTGGCAGTCATAATACTAGAAGTACCACACGGATTTTTGCCCTAATTTCATTTAAGCTCCCTCCATTCATGCAATACACTCACTGAATGATAGTAATTTGAGGTCTGTTTTGGTGGGGTTTTTTTTCCCTCTTTTAGGTGTATGAAAAGTATCCTAGTTACGATTTATCTGACAGGAAAGACTTCATTAAAAAAACAGTCAAAAAGGTAAAGACTTTATAATTTAGAAAACATTCTGGGTGGGAGGGGGGGTGTTTCCTCAGCCGCTTAGGAAGTGGCATGGTGTCCTGTTACATGAGTTCCAGTAGCCTCCTGTATAGTACTGGAAGTTTTAGAGAAACCTGAACTCTGGCTCTGATGATGTTTTTCTTTTGTACCCTGCTTTCAAAAATAACCGCTTCAGACTATTTTCTTAACATGCCACTACTACTATTACTACTTGCTGTGGAAAGCAGAACTAAAATTAAAGCTGTCATCATTTTTTATGGCTTTTACTCTCTGAAAGCTCTGCCTTTACTTTGAATTACAGCCTTGGCTGCACAGTGCACCGTAATTTGTGCGTTTGTAGGTAACAATGCGTGAGGTTGTGTGAGCTCTGCAGCCCTGCAAGCTCCAGCAGTGAGGGAAGGCAAAAGAGGAGACAGATAGTTGTTCTCTGTCTAAGTTCAGTTACTTCTGCTTGCCCCAAAACTAGAAGTGGAACTAGAGAAGTGAGATTCACTTAGTGGAGTTAATTGAGCAACTTCTCTTCCTCTTGTAGCGTCGTTGGCAAATGTTGATATCGGGCTGCCTAGAACTAGTTGTCTGTGTTGTGCGTACGCGTGTCGCTATCGGCACATGCGTAACAGAGCGGTCTGTCTGTTCTTGGCTTTTGCGATAGCAGAAGTAGAGTGTGGGGTTTTTGATAGTTCAATGCGGAAGAAGAGGCTGTATGTACCTGGCCTGAGAAAGGAGAAAACTAATACACTTCTCTTTTCAGTTGATTTCATGATCTGGTTTGACTGTGGGAAATGAAGATTCCTGGTTTTATGTTCCCATGGATTTGAAGATCTGATAGGCACCAGCAAAAGGAATGTGTCTTACCCTCACGGTATTTAGTCAGAGCTGATTCTGCTGATCTTATGTTAAGTGTTGATGTAAATTGCTTTGTGTGTGTTTGTTCATTTTTTTTTAACTGCATTTGATGCAGTTTTTAGTTGAACATTCTTAAGTTTTGTGCATGGTGATAAATGTTCCCCCTTTTTTTATAGTTTTTGTACATTTTGATTTGCTTTGTAAAACCAGATTCATTAGAACCATGGTAGTTTTTTAGTGTGGATTACTAGCTTGCAGGAGATTTTAAAATCAGGCGAGATGAAAGCTGCTTATCCGCACAGCTACATGCGGAGACTGGAATATTGCAGTATTGGCTATAAAGATATTTTGAATACATATCCATGCTAAAAATAACAAGAGTTACTCACATGTTAATGTCTTTTATATCCTCGTACATTCTACAGATGCAGAATTATTTTAAATTGCTGTCTTGCATGTGTAGGCACTGAAAGCACTGTCAAAGCATGGTAACTCATTGGCACATAGATGTTATTTTTGTACTTTTAAAGGCTTTCTGTTGTGTATATAAAGCTATTTTTGATTTCTTTTGTGCAAATCCTTTTTTTAATCTTCTTATCTTAGAATTTATGACATGAAATGTCAGTGTTCAGCAGTGAGGCTGCGATGAAAAGTGTTATGCGGGAGTTTCACGAAACTACAAGCGAGCTGAGGTTTTACGATGTTTGTCCCACCTTGCCTTGTACAGAAACTAAACTGTAGTTTTATACTTCAGCTTTTCAGCATTTAACTTTGTACAAAAGACTACACACGCGATTGTTCCGATGGCTTGACGTAGTAAATAAAACCCCTTCAAAGGCTATAGGAAAACCTCCAAAGGTCTTTCTGCAAAATATCTTTTATTTGAGTGTCTTGACTTGATGGCCAGAAGTGGGTATCCGAGACGTACAGCTGAGAGGCTCGATAGCTTTGGAAATCCACAGTGGGGCTTCCAAAGGGGGCAGTGCTGATGCATGTGGTTAAGCTCTTCTGTATGGAAAAGCTCTTCTGAACCTGAGCTGTGGTGCCTCGACATGGACAATGGTACTTTAAAGCCTGCAGTCTTGAACTTTGGCCCATGGCTTTTTGGATCAAAGCAAACTCTTTGCATAAATTTTTGTTGTTTTAAGTTTCTGTTCTCCAGTTATGTCCTGCACTTAAAATCATGAAGCTAATAGTTACCAAAGTGTGGGCTGCATTAATGCCGGGAGCACAGAATCCCTCTGACTGTAGTGTTGCTGGAAAGACAAAGCGTATTTTTTTGAATTTTATTATTGTACAGTTGAGAAACAAGGGTTCATAAATGATCTAAATTTTGAAAATGTTCAGCCAGTTGGAATATTAATCTTCACACACTTTGAATTTCTTTGCGTGTAATCATTTATAATAAGGCTGAATGTAATGGGGTTTTTTGTATTCAATAAATGTATTTCACAAAAATGTAAATCAATTTTGATCTAACATTTGCTTTAATGTATAGTAAAAGAAATCTATACAGAAACAAGGTTGTTGTCTTTATCTCACCTGGAAGAAATTATTGAAGCCTGATTTGGCAGGCTCCTCTCCTTTAAAGATGCTATTGCTGAAATGTATCTCCTTGCACCAGGACAAGATTTGCACCCGCTTGAGCGGTTCTTGAGGAGGCTGTGAAGATGATGGGGGGCTGGAGCACCTCCCCTGTGAGAACAGGCTGGGACAGTTGGGGTCGTTCAGCCCAGAGAAGAGAAGACTCTGAGGAGAACTTTTTGTGGCCTTTTGGTACTTAAAGGGGGCTACAGGAAAGCTGGGGAGGGGCTGTTCATCAGGGAGTGTAGTGACAGGGCAAGGGGTGATGGTTTTAAACTGAAGGCGGGGAGATTCAGATTAGATATTGGGAAGAAATCCCTCACTGTGAGGGTGGTGAGACCCTGGCACAGGTTGCCCAGAGAGGCTGCGGATGCCCCATCACTGCAGGTGTTCAAGGCCAGGTTGGATGGAGCTCTGATCTGGTGGAAGATGTCCCTGCCTGTGGCAGGGGGTTTGGAACTAGATAGTTTTTAAGGTCCCTTCCAACCTAAACCATGCTATGACAATATCACTGCAGGTGTTCAAGGCTGGGTTGGATGGAGCTCTGATCTGGTGGAAGATGTCCCTGCCTGTGGCAGGGGGTTTGGAACTAGATAGTTTTTAAGGTCCCTTCCAACCTAAACCATGCTATGACAATGATTTTATATCTTCTCTGACGTTGGTTTAGTTTTATGTGTCAGTTGTTTGGGTTTTTTTCCTCTGAACTATCTTAGTGGTTAAAAACATCAAAAGTTTCCAAGTCATGCCTAAAAGCAGGAAGTTTCTTGTGTCAAGTTTTGTTGGGTTTATTGGATGCATTTTCTCCGAATACTTCAACTGCCTTGTGATTTTTATGTAAATACACCAGTCAGTTTTAATTATGAGGGTCAGGAGGTGGTTTTAAGATGAGTGACTCCCAAGCATAAACTTTTTTTTATAATGTAAATTCTGTTGAAGACTTACAAAAGGATAGTGTGCTCCTTTTGATGGTATATATGCATTACTTGCTACTTTGGAACTGCACAGATGGAATGGAAATGCACTCAGCATCCTTCACATACTATGTTTACATCTCTTCACTACAACCCAGCGTAGTCCTCAACAGAGAAGAAATGGCTGAGCTGTTTCCTGGCTAATTCAGACCAGTCTGGCTGTAGCTGATACAAGATTCCAGTTCTTTCTGCAACAGAGGGAAAGGCTGCAAGACAATACTAAAAGGTAAATAAAATGTCCTGCTTACTCCGGTGCTATTGGATTAACGCCACAGCTGATGAGGGCTCTAAATCCTGTCCAGAGGTGCTCATGGAAACCAGAAACTGTCTGACTGGGTAAAAGGCGACTGAATAACGTGTTCAGGCATAAACCTTCCAGGTGCTTAAGGTTATGTCCTGACCATTGTAATCTAAAAATAGGACTAAGTCTTAATTTGATTGCTTACAGCATAATTCCTACAGCCCGGTGTATTGGTTCCTCTTGGCTTGTCTAACCAAGACGAACTGAGGGAGACGCACTAACCGTGTTCTTGGACCTGGGCAGGCTGCTTAAAGTATCTGTGTTCTTTCTGCATTATCCTGTTACAAGGCACATGACATAGCAAGATCTGTGAGTGTCTGGCTTTAGATGAGCCACCACTAAGATGGACTTAAAAATAACTCTGTTGGAGGCCAGTGCTTAATCTGGCGAAGTGACGCCCCTGGCAGTCAGCAAGCTGGTTGCGGTGAGGTTTATTAGCTCTGTGGCTGTTTCAGAGAGAGGGTGGCTCGTGACCACTTGGGTAGATCTAATTATTCCTGTTACCAAATCAGAAAGTTGACTATAATGGAGTAACTTCGACTGAG
>NW_010403164.1:0-15315 GCF_000710305.1 Buceros rhinoceros silvestris | reverse complement strand
ATTCCTGAAATGGCTTCTGGTGATGGTGGTTGTTACTTTTATGCCCGTTATTTAGAGAGAAGAGTGGAAAAATCATTAAGGCACCAGAATACTGTCTGAAAACAGGCAGTAGAAAGTTAGTAAAATTCATGTTACGCTTGCTGAAAGAAGTTAAGAAGCTTCTTGAATGCTGTTATTTTCCTTCTGCAAAGAACTGGCTCTCCTACTTTTGAATTTGGAAATATCTGTCAAAGTAAGTAGCTGAAAGTTGTAGGTCTGTAAGTTTGTTCAGATGGACCTTGATTTGATTGTCCTGGGCTGACAGGAACCTTGAAAAGGTCCACAAAAGCAAATGCAGCAGGGAATAACCCTGTATAGCAGTGTGGGTGGGGACAAACCGGTTTCTCTCTAACAGCTGTGGAGAAAAGAACTGGGTACGGGCAAGGCGGTTCTCGCAGACAATGGAGTAGACCCAGCTTAGCCGTGTGCCCTTGTGATGAGGAGCACTGGCAGCACTCTGGGCTGTGTCAGCAAGCGTGCAGGCAGCAGCTTGAGGGAAATGATTCTTACCCTCTGTTCAGCACTTGTGAGCCTGCCTCGGGAGTGCTCTGGGCTCACTGGTACGGGATGGACATAGTGCAGCGAGTCCAGGGGAGGGCCCCAGGATGGCCGGGGGCTGGAGCACACCATGTAGGAGGGGAGGCAGAGGGAGCTGGGCTTGTTCGGCCTTAAGAAGAGGTGGATAAAGGGGGATTGTCCTGCAGTCTGCAACTGCCACATGGGAGAGCATGGGGCAGGCAGGGCCAGGCTCTGCTTGGAGGTCCCTAGCGAGAGGATGGAGATGACAGGCACAAGCTGCCAGCAGTGAAATTGCAGCTGATGTTAGGGGAAGAAGGGCCTCCCCAGGAGGGTGGTCACACAGCAGCAGGGCCTGGAGCAGTTGTGGAATTCCGCTTGTTGGAGATGTTCAGTGCTCAGCCTGGCAGGGCCCTGAGCCACCAGCTCCAGGCTGGCCCTGTTCCAAGCAGTGGCTTAAAGCAGATGATCTCCAGAGGTCCAGGGGATAACACGGTGATATTACATAACTTGCCCTGCCTTTTCACCTGACCTTCTCCTCTGGACTGCACTCAGCCACAGACATGTTAACTTCACTTTTATTTCTGATCTACATTTTAGACAGATGAGCTAAAAAGAAAAAAAACAATTCCCTCCAACGTAGTTTCCTCCCACTAACTATTTTCTTGAAGGACTGTCATTCCTTGGGGGAGTGTGATGAAATCTGCTCATTTGTCATTTATTCTAAAAGCAGCATTTGTATTTTGATTCCTTTTTAGAGTTTGTTATTCTTAGAGTAGTACTAAGTTAACATTTTTCAAGACCCGTGTCAAGCATCACCAAAATAATTTCCTGCAGGGAGTTACCATTAGGAGAACAAAGCATTGGGATACAAACTTAGAGCTGCTCACCGCGTGTGCCGGACTTAGGGGAAAGCAGTGAAGCTTCCACACAAGGAGAGGGGCTGTACAGGAGCACTTCTGAGGAACTGTCCAGCAGGACAAATATGTTGGAATGAAATCTTAATAATAAATGTTAATACAAAAGTAGGCTTAGCCACTAGTTAAATTTAAAGGAAAAAAGACACAAGCATCCTGTGGATACTTTCCAGTTTTATTCTGCTGCCATAACATACAGAAGAGCTGAAGTGTAACAGATCATGCTCTACATTCAAATATTTTTGATAACATTTAAACAAACCTACTCAAAGAAAACATTCCCCAGTTCTTTATTTGCAGGGAATAAATTAAACACGAAAGAAAAAAAACCCGACATATATGCTTGAGATAAATTTTAAGGACATTAAAAAAACTTTTGGGGAACATTAATTAAAGAATGAAGTCTCAGAACCAGCCTGATGTTCTTATATATTTCAAATGAACGTAAATTAAAATGGAACATACTTATTTACTCCTCAAGCTTAAGTGCAGCACAACACAGTTTTAAGTGCCTTGGCACCAAAATAATATACAAATAATTAATAGTCGAGGCCATTGGTAGATGGATTATTTGTTACCTTTTTTTTAATGCTGTAAGTGTGCAGCAGCTACAGCCAAATGAGACACTATTTCCTTGTATCCACCTCTAGAATATAGCGGTTATCTTCCTGCAAAGGTGTAGACGGGCTTAAAGCCCCACGTACAGATTAGCAAGATGGAAGCATGTGCCTAAACTCAAGCATGTTCACACCACCTTTGGCTTGCAGAAATGATGCTGAGCTCAGCTTTCCCGACAGTTGCTACCTAAAGTGTGAAGTGTTTGGATGTTGTTATGAAGCTGACTGAAGTTTTGACCAAGGTCAGCCTCAGCAGCCATTGAATGTAATGTTTTGGGCTTGTAGTAAGAAGCTTTTTTGCCACCTTCAGAAGCTCCTCTGTACTCATTTTGTCACATATGATCAACGGGGAAGGAGACTTTGGACCTCACGTGTGTGCAGCTCTCAGTCTCTCCTAGTTACGCTATAGGTTGGCCTGTAATATATGAAATCAGCAAAGTGCAAATGATCACCAAAAGCAAAACCTGCTGCCTGATTATCTTATTGTCTTGCTTCTTACAGCCTTTAAATTACACTACCTGGAAATACTTTAAACTGTACATACGAGCATTTGTGTCAAGGAAAGCTGCGAACAGTTACACTTTCCCTATTAATCCATATAATTCAGGTTTAAGAAGCAGAACAGGATATATAGCTGAAAAACATCTAGTTTTATAAACGTCTTCACCATGTAAATTAGAGATTAAATAAAGGTTTTTAACAGTATCATAGCTACTCTAAAACCAAAATATTAGGTATGTAGAAAGAAGCATTGTGTTTATTCAGTAGGATTTTTCTTAAGGTTGCTTGTTGGTGTTTTCCCAGGGATGCAGCTTGATGGAGATGAGCACTGTCACACAGAACAAGTTTGCTGTGTCATTTTTAACTGAAGAGATTGAAAAAAGAGCCTATGCATGAAAACGAGGCAGAGGAAAGAATAAGTTCCAGAAACCATTAAGTCTAAAGGGAGTAAAGTTACAGGGAAGATGGGGGGGAAGAGATCTACAAGTTGAATTTAGTTTTTTTTCATTAATACCATTTCAGTGGAATGGTGTTACAACAGCTATCTGGTTATGTCTGTCTTATCTCTATTGGAAACTTTTTTATTTTCTTCCCTGTCCCATGGAAAAGCTATTAGACAGATGCTTAGCCCTTACTGAATTACTCCCTCGAGTTCTTTTAATAATACTTTAATAATAATAAAAAAACCCCTTCAAGTCAAAGTGCAAGCTCCTTGTTTCAGCCCTTCATACAAGTGTTTAATATTTTTCCCCATTCATCTTCACTTATTTTTTAAATATAAAAGCTGAATGAGCTGGTAGAACTTCGGTCCGTCACCCACGACTGTGCACTCATAGCGGTAAGACAATTCCTTTTCTCAGCCCAAAGGAATTTGGAAGTTTGTTTCCAAAAGAATCACGGCGCTATAGTATTTTTAAGCTGTCCTGTTTCTATGTGATCAGAAGCACTAAGCAAATCTAAACTTAGCCTATGACTGTAACAAGAATTTCTCTGAGTAAGTAGCAGAGAGACTATTTAAAAGTTTGGTTTTTTTTTAAAGTACTGTAAAAGTTTATATTCAAGTTTTAATTAGCTCCAATAACCTCTCTATGATTGCACTGTAAACTGTTCCTGCCATCTGATTTAAAGGAACAAAGCTGATATTCCAAAGCCCACTTAGTGGAGGCTAAGAATATGAAAAATATTATAGAAAAGGTCACTGATCGCCAGTAGAAAGAGGGATGGTTGAGTCCCTTCCTTGAGTAACTCTAGAATTTGTCTTGGTGATTCAGGATTTCTGAAGCAAGTTCAAACTATGAGCATCATCAACCTGAGAAGTACAGTTAGTGGGAAATTCCATCGTCATCACTAACTGTCAGCATTTTCAGTGCTGTGTTCACTTGGTCTGGTGAAGTGAAGGTTTACAACGGCGTGCCTTGAGCCACACAGACAAGGACTCTCGACAAAAGCTCTGTTAGTTAAGCTGTGGGCAGGGACCCCAATGTCACTCTTGCTAGTAATACCTTAGCTGGAACCCCCCCACACACTACGTCTCAGCAGGGCTTCAAAGGGGGCGAGGGAGGAAGAGGAAAAGGAAGATGAAGATTTTATCTTCAGGTACCATATACTATTTACGTACCACTTAGGAGAAAGGCAGCAATAGGAAACTTGAAGATAGTTTTACCCACAGAAAACAATTAAAAATATTTATCTATAAACACAAGGTTTCAATACTTAAAATGCTGCTATTTTGCTCGCTTCTCGAACCCCACTCAAATAAGCTCCTGTGACGGTCTGAGGAAAGTGCCTATTTGTGGCCTGTATTTAAAACAAACAAAAAAGGTGAATTGTTTCTAAAACTATTAGAACAGATAGAATTTCAGTTTATAATATCATTTTTGCTTCCCTTAAGTGTATTTCAAACATTTTTAAAAGCCATGGAAAATGTCTTAGGAGGAATTTAGGAGGAGGGATTTAAGAGTTGTAGCAACTTCAACATTTGCAAGTGAGAGAATGAGCAGCATTGGTCTGTTTTGCCATCTGCATATCAGAATAGTTACCTCTAGGTTAACGGTGTGGGTTAGCAAAAGACCATCTTTAGTAAGAAAAATGCCCTTCAGCAGCAGTACAAAGCTCCTTACCTCACCAGCAAAAAATACTTTTCCTTGGATGTCTTCGGCTATAATGTCGTACGCTTCCCCGGTGCCCCCTGTTTTCACAAAGCTATAGGCCATCTGGAGCCAAGGGTCTTTGCTCCAGCGAGTAACAAAAAACTTCACAGGGTCAGGAACCTCCTGCGGGATCAAAGCAGAAGTTAGCGCACTGCAAAGAAGAGCCCATCATTGCAAATCTCCTCAAAATACACAGTTACTCTTGAAAACAGAAAAAAATCCCGTATCAGCATCATTCAGCGCGTTTGTATGTATAGCATGAGCACTTTCTATCTTGGTAGTGCGGGATGCTTTGCTACTTCTTCCTTGTTAAATCTCAAAATATCTTCATTTTGGAGATAATTCCATTCCTGTGGAGAAGTAACATCACGTAAGATCAGAAGGTGAGCTGGCTTGAAAACTAGGCTCAGGGAGAAGACAAAAACTGGGGAGACAAGTGTGTCTGTAGCTGAGCCATGACAGTAACATGGTGTGTTCTTTGTAATGTTGTGTGTTCTGTGTCACGTTGCAGCCTGTAAATGCCACCCAGTTCTACCCAAAAGAGCCTGGCTAAGAATTGCACGGTTTGGTCACCTACAGCTGTGTCTTACTCTGGAGGAGCTTGTGACGAGTAAACAGAAGCACCCCTGGCTGCCTCCTACACCTGATATCCACAAACAGACCGTACCGTGCCGTTCAGGTAGTGCGTGAGAGACTGAAGCTCAAGCAATCAGGCAGAGGCGTGCCAAGCATGGCAACTTTCCTGGACATCCCAGCAGAAGTTCTGCTGCTCCCCTGCTGCCTTGTCTTGGAAAATCCCGCTACAATGTGGACAGACGACTGGAATCTACAGCTGCTATAAACTGTGGGGACAGACATGAAAATCGCTTGTCTAGACTCGAGTGGCACCCAAGCAAAGACCTGTTTGCTGCCTCCCGTGTTCTCACGAGACCAGACCAGCAGGTACGTGGTCTTGCATTACACATGAGTCTATAATATCATTACCAAAAGTATGTCTTCTAGCAACAGTGGAGCTCTCAGGTGCCCAAGTGTTTCCCAGATCGTTAATCCTAACAGCTGAACCATCAGTAAAGCTTGAGAGGTCACCCATGAAGGTGAACAACGAGCACTCCTTGGGAGCTACCTGCTCTGAGGAATTTGCGTAAGGCATTGCTACAGAGTGGAATGTGAACAACATGGCAAAGTGACAGTCTGCTTGCCCCAGATTTCTCTGATTTTTCAATTAGTTTTTATCATAATAAGGAGCTGGTGAAGGGAAAAAAGGTAGAAATTTGTATTTAATTTATTTTTGCAGTCGGAGTGCAGGGCCCTTGAGAGATCATTCTGCCTGTACCTCCACCCCTAGACAGCTCAGGAGGGGTTGTTTCCTATTAGAAGAGTAAGGGATTGGTGTGGTTTGGGAGTGTTGTAATTCCAGTTGCTTTTCACGTGGAGGGGTGGGGGAAATTTCAAATCCATATAGCTTGAAGTTTTTACCGTGTTTTGGAAACAGTGACGGCCAAAAAAAAAAGTGACAGCTATGTAAGAAGTGTGTTTGTGTTACCTGCCTAAATTATTGATTTTAAGTCATCTTCCTTCCTAAAAGCACCTTAAAGGATGATGGTTCATTTCTGTTTTTCAATTCATGACCGTTTTTCTTCAGGCAGTTCTAAGATACTCTAATTCACATTTTTCATGTAAGAGACCAAACACTGTGTTAGTGTGCCTCAAACTGACATGAAAAGAAAAATAGCTTAAAATCTCCGAGGTTTTTCTTTACATCATGAAGTAACAGAAACGAAAGCTTTCCGTCTGTTGGCAAGTTAACTTATCTCTTTGTAGAAGAGGCTTCTCTCACCTGCTCCTTGAACAGCTCTCGGAGTACAGTCATACACTGCTGCAGTACTTGCTTATCCTCTAAATTCTGAATGGTTGTCACGGCATCTCCAGTAACCACGGACATTAAAATGCTTTGTTTGCCCTAAAATCAAGACATTAACACATGAGATCATTTAGAAGGTATTACGTATTTCTTGAAGAGTCCCTTTTAATTGGTTTTGTTAAAGATTTTCAGCTGTAAAGCAACTTTTCTAGAGGAAAGTGGGTTTGATACCTAAGCATAGAGGGTGCATGTTCTACAGGATTTATGCTCAAATTACAAATATCCTCTGATGTCGTGCTCACAGATCTGTGCTATGGTCAGCCCCTCTTACAGCTTCCTGAATTAACTGAAAACTTCCCATCTACCTATTTAAAGGCTACACCAGAAGATTTGACATTTTAGTGCTGTTCTTTGTGACAGACCACTTTAAAAACAACCTCTTTAAATATTTATGGTTTGCATTAGGGCAATACTAAGTTCTTACCCAGCAGATTTTGGCATAAGCTCAGTTCTGCTGAAGTTTGCTTCCACGTCAAGATATCTGCTACCAGGCAGAAGTCTTGGAGAGGAAGTGGTGACTAGAGAACTGCACACAGGTTCTCAACGCCTTCGCAGAACTCTCCTGCTCTTCTTGTTATCAGGCGATTCTTCTGTTACTAAACTTGACAGCTAGCAGAGACTAGCTCTCAAGCAAATCAAGAATTACCCCTAGTGTCTCTGGACAGCACCAGCACACTGAACCTCATGTTGAATGAGCTTAGACGTGCTGAGGGGAAGCTTTGTTTAAGGGAAGTCATATACAGGTATAGATAGCGTAGTAACAGAGCACCATCTTCAGAGAGTGGTGGCTCCCTTTGGAGTGAGCCATCGGGTTACAAAATGGCCTTTTAATCGCTGCCAAGCAGTAACCAGCAGATTGTGGTAAAAGTGTGAAAAGGTAAGTTATAAATGGTTAACGTGTCTGCTTGGAACTGGCAAGGAAGAGAAACGTGATGTCAGTGCACTGGTTTGGAATTCCTGAGTTTGGGGCTGACCTTAGAGACCTCAGTTTCACATAAAACCTCGTGTTTGTCTTTTCTTCTGCCATTCCACAGTTACTCAGGCTTGTGCAAGACAGTGAGCGTGAATAAGGTAGCATGATCTTCACAACAGGATTCTTAACTGATATAACAAGTCCTAAACGGGGAGTGACTGGCAGACTTTTTCCCATATTAGTACATCCATAGTCAGGTTTACAGACTTATTTGCCAGACAGTTTGATAATCAGCACATTAACTTGCTTGTGTATTATTTTGAATCTAAATGTAGGAAAACACTCCCATTTACTACAATGAAGTATCAGCCAGCTTTTTCTTGATAAGTAACACTGCTTCCACTTCTTCTAACAGTTGTGGGGTTGGAGGAAGAAGAAAACTGTCATTGCTTAGTAATTATTACACCTAGATTCCAAACTGAATTTCTGAAGGGCCCACAGGAAACACAGCGAACATCTGATACCTCTGGGTCCATGTCATAGAAAACACTGAAGAGCCCACGCTGGCTGGAATTGGGTGGAACGTGACCAAAAAAATCAGCTCCTTGAATTTTACTGTCCCAAAATCTATAAGGAAACTGCAAGGCAATCTAGAGAGAGAGAGAGAGAGAGAGACACACTGGATTAAAGCAATTCATACACAAAACTCAAAACTGGTAATGGTGTATGTTGTTTCTCTAATCTTTTCCCTTTTCCGCTCAATTAGAGAAGCACAGTTCTAGGAGAGAGTCTCAACAGAGAATACATGAACCTGTTCTCCAAGGGGGGACAAAAATTTCAGTATTCTCCTGAAACACATTATTTATTGGGTCAAAGGGACCTGGAATAAGCATATTATTAGAATTTTAGAAGATCTAAAGATGACAAAGGCTTGCTCAAAATTGGGCACTAAACTTCTAAGCCGTGAAGTGATTCTGCCAACAGTTTCTTTTAAAAAACCCATTAAGCTGGGAAATCCAAGAAACAGAAATACAGAGAATCATAGAGTGGTTTAGGTTGGAAGGGACCTTAAAGATCACCTACAGCCCTGCAGGCACACGGATGTCCCCAACCCCTCGTGTTTATTCCCCCTGCTAAGGGTGTTTGCCGTTCAGCTGGGCCCCTGCAGACGGTGACAGAAACACATTTTGCTCTTCTGGGCCACTGTATGCAAGTCAAACCAGAGTAAATCCTGAGAAATACACAGCAAAAGCAACAGGGACAAAGCAGCCGACCTTTCCCCGAGAACTGAATGAAGTATAATCTGAAATTACCTTCTCAATGACTCCTGCTCCCAAACTATTAATGGCTTTAATTTTCTTTTCTAACAGCGGAGGATTAAAGTGAATGGCATTGTTCTGAAGAAGGGCCAGCGGTACCGTCACTAATACCTGCAAGAAATAATTACAACAGTAGCAAAAGCTGAATAGAGCACTTAAGCCTCACAGCATCCTCTTCACCATCTGATCTCGATCAAGTTTACGTATCATTGTAAAAATTACTAGAAGCTAAATGATGCAGCATGAAGCAGGTGGGGATGCAGGGAACACAGGAGACAGAAATACTGTGTACCAGAGGGGACAATTTTAACAGGGCCGTTCACATGCTGATTGGGGTAAAGCTGAGCAGCGAATGGAACCAGAAAACGTAACTGTCACTTCACAGACCAGATTAAAATCTATCTGCTTCATGGGTTTAGTACTACCTTTATAGTCTTTAGTTGTCACATAAACTAGTACTAAAAGCTCAAGCTCAATGAAAAAGAGGCTCTAGCCCATCCAAATACAGGTCACTAGAACAGATGAGATTTCAGCTTTGAGTGTGGAGAAATCGGACTAAATAGATTTCTGAGGGGGGAAAAAAAAAGCCCAACAAAAAGGGCATGTTGATACTGTTCTTGTGTCATGAAGCATGTTTGGTACCTTTTGTGTTGTCCACACCGTTCCATCAGCAGTAGTGACCTGTACTTCTTCACCAGAATAGTCAATACTCTGAACCTATTGAAAGATCAAGTGAAGGAGATTATACCACAAACTCTGCATGTGCAATGCAAAGTCAGACAAGAACAGCCCATACAGCACCAAGTCTGCAAACTAGAAATTGAAGAACAAACACTTCCAGAGAAATATTGAAGGAAAAAACCCATAAACCTCCATGGAAGGCAAAAAAGAACAATCATCATGATTCTAATGTATGATATGATGAGCTTATAATATTTAATTACTGATAGTCCTCAAAAGAGGATTTCCAGAAATGCTGAAACTGGCCTCTCTTTTCTTAAAGATGAGTTGCAATAATCACAGGCAGAGATTTGCCTGGTCCAGAAAAGAATACAAAGACATGATCAGGTGCTTCAGAGCAATCCAAGACAGGTGCTGCATCAACCTTTTCCAGACTCACTGGGAAATTCAGCCGGATGTCCAGCCCTTCTGCCAGTTTATCAATCACAGTAGAGTATCCCACCGTCAGAAGAGTGTGATCTCCAGCAAACTGGGCAAAGAATTCATTGTGGTCCCATGAGCGTGCAGATACCTGTGGACAGAACATAACCAGCCGTCTCTGCTGGTGAGGGGATGCGGGTACTGGCAAAAGCCCCACAATTTAGAAGAAGCCACGCTAATTCCTGTCACAACTGGGAAAAGAACCCCCGTGTCTCACCAGAATGTTCGACAACAGTGACAAATCAAGCGGCTCCTTTACCTAAGGCCACTACACAACGGGTGAAGGCAGGCTGGATTAAGAAATGGTCACTAGCAGGTAATACATAGTCCTGCTTGGTAGAGAAGCCAAGGATAGTACCAAAATTCAGGTGGATTGTAGTGTATTTTGTTCAGTTTTCTGTTCAGATTTTACAGCCTTAAAACTTAAAATATGTCCATTTTTATTTGATTTCCCAACATGGAAGGGAAAATAAGATACAAAAAATCTCAGTGGAATTTTTCTGTCACTTTGGAGGCCCTTTTGTGATACCTTCTCCCTCCGGCTCTGCAAATTCACTGTATAACAATGCTATTTCTACTAAGCAACCGCCACGTAGCAGAGAAAAATCTGAAGCAGTTCTTAAACTGCTACTGAATTGCCAATTCCTATCACTGCACTTGCATTTACTTCATATTTTGAATTTAAAATTGAAAGTGAGATAGATTTTTAATATCTTTCTTATTTCCCCTGGGTGCTCGTCAAGTGTGAAAGCTTGACATGTCAAAACAATTTCCGTTGACAGGCCTGTTGTAACATTGTCTTTTTTTGCTAGGTTCTCATCAGATTTGTGTTAGGTTCTGAAGTGCTTCTCAGATCAGTTTTGTGCATCTGCTGTCCCACTACCGCTCCCATCAGACTCCCTGCGGCAGTGCTGGAGTCTGTGTCTCAGTGCTTGTAATGAACAGGTCAGGGATGCAGGAACAGTTTAGGGATAACCAGTTCTTCCTGTAGGGCCACGGGCTGGATCAGAGGACTCCTCCATGTTACTCCCATCCCTATTTTCTGTGAAGTTTAACCACTTCAGAACAAGGCTGTCAAAACTCACCTGAGAGAGATTGCTGCCACAGGCATACTCCAAATTACTGAGATGGAACTGCAGTACTTTTTCTTCCAGCTCACTGAACTGGATACCAGACTCCTGAATAAAGGCTTTATAGATCTCATGTATTTTTTCTGTGAAAGAATATATTTAAAGTAAGAATATGTCATGATTCGACTGAAGTCCTACTGCATTTCAATATGCTATTCTCTGGATCACGAGAGTTTTCCAGTGATAAAATACAACTCCGCTGCTTAACCACAGGTTTCCTTAGTAAAATCACCTTCTTCAAAAAGGAAACAGATAGCTTCAGGGGAAATAAAGAGGTTAAAATTATTTCAAAGAAAAAAAACAACAAAAAGAATCACTGTGCAACAGCACAGCTGGGCTAGTGAGATGAAACAGGAGAGAAAGGAATGGTTTAGCTATGAAGGAGTCAAAGAAACAGGTTGGGTTGGAAGGGACCCTAAAGATCATGTAGTCCAACCCCCCTGCCAAGGACAGGGACGCCTTCCACCAGACCAGGGTGCTCAGAGCCCCGTCCAGCCTGGCCTCGAACACCTGCAGTGATGGGGCATCCGCAGCCTCTCTGGGCAACCTGTGCCAGGGTCTCACCACCCTCACAGTGAGGGATTTCTTCCCAATATCTAATCTGAATCTCCCCGCCTTCAGTTTAAAACCATCACCCCTTGTCCTGTCACTACACTCCCTGATGAACAGCCCCTCCCCAGCTTTCCTGTAGCCCCCTTTAAGTACCAAAAGGCCACAAACCGGTCTCCTTGGAGTCTTCTCCAGGCTGAACAACCCCAACTGTCCCAGCCTGTCCTCACAGGGGAGGTGCTCCAGCCCCCCATCATCTTCATCACCTGCTCCAACAGGTCCATGTCTTTCCTGTGCTGGGCACTCCAAAGCCAGACCCAGCACCGCAGGGGGGTATCCCTAGAGTAGAGGGGCAGAACCCCCTCCCTGGACCTGCTGGCCACGCTTCTCTTGATGCAGCCCAGGATGCAATCGGCTTTCTGGGCTGCGAGCACGCATTGCTGGCTTATAGTCAGTTTTTCACCCACTAACACCCCCAAGTCCTTCTCTGCTGGGCTGCTCTCAATATACAGTTGAAGATATTTCAAGGAAAATACACTTTTAAGGAAATGGAGAATCCTCGCAAGTAAATCCTGCTTAATTTTTACAAAATGAAGAGAGCTGAAAAATTTGATCCAGAGTTCACTGGAGAACACAGGAGCTGCTAATCCTGTCTTACAGAATCCACGCTGAAAAGATTTGGGAACAGACATTTTCGAGCGAGATTATTTTTTGGTGTTGAATGTGCTCGCATGCTCTAAGTGTGGGGGGAGGCATTGCCCACGGAGATGGGACTATTCTTGGCAGCAGAAAGCTTTGTTTAGGCTCTTTTTAAAGACAGATTAGTCAACAAGTCTAAGAGTTATGGCTAGTTATGGCCTGCTTCAGCAAGAAGCCTTTTGAACTGCTACCACTAGTTACACTGAAAGAGGTACCTCATGAAAACAAGATACTACATTAGAAGTACTATAAATATTATCAGTGTTATAAAAACCTTCACATCGGGCTTCTTTGAAAGTTACAAGTGACGTTTTGGCGTATGAACACAGCCAACATCTTCACTTTCAATACATTTCCCACTTACCACCAAGAGGAACATCGTGATGTTGGGTTTTGTCTTTCCTCCACTCAGAGACGACATCTAGGATGGCATTGAAATGAAAGTCCATACGTTTATCAATAGTGGGATCTGTTATCCTTCCACCTTCCTGGATCAAGTCACATTTCTCCCCTAGTTTGTGCATTTTAATGCCAAGCTTAAGAAAAAGACATTTTATTGCTTTTTAAACGTGGAACAACTACAGTGCCTAACCTGCTCAAAGTTATTTAAAGTAAGGTGAATCCCTTAGTCCCAGATTTAAGTGATGCCACTTAAAAAAACATCCACGACTTTAAATTATTAGTTGGATTAACTCAAATTCTTGTTCTCCTAAAACTAGAATACAAACCGTCACTCCATCCATTAATTGAACACAAACTGGTTTTCCCCACTCTCCCGTCCTTTTCTTTTTCGGCTGTTCCCAGAAACCTCATCTGCAACTTTCCTGTCAGGCCAGGGCCTAGCACAGAGGTGTTGGCTCTGGTAACCAAACACGACGAAGCAGTCTCCTTCATTTCTACCTCACCTTATTCTCTAAATCACCATGAAAGTCAGTCCTTTTCTACAGCTTTCTGGTGCTTGATGCCAAACAGTTCCCCGCATTCAGGGACTGACAGGATGTTGCTTGCCAGTTCCCACCAATTTTATCAACAAACAAGCAAAGAAATTATTTGGAATTGAAACTTCGTATCTTGCTCTGCTCGTCCAGCTTGTGTTGAACACCAAACAGAGCTAAATCAGAGTAAAGATGTTTTTATGTTCTATGGAGTCAGTCTAGATAAAATGGCACAGATACAGCGCTAACTTCTTCCTAGGGTCTCGTTACTTAGGGTGCGCTCCAGCGTTCCTCAGGTATCCTCACATCTCCCCGGGGCTGTTGGTCACCTCTGCAGATCTCTTCTCAAGACACAGTTGTACTTTGAATGAAAGATGACATCAAATGACCACAAAGGGATGGGCACCCAGTCTGTATTCAGAAGTCACTGCTCCTCACCTCATAACTGACACACGATTTTTAAAAAGAAATGTAAAAACAACCCCTCGTGACGCTACAGGGCACCAAACAGAGCAGCACGGGCTGGATTTGCATGCTGCTCCGAACCAAATCCGTACTCAGGTTCCACTTGGGAGAAATTCATCCTCCTGTCTAAAAATCCCCAAACCAAACCAACAAATAAATAAATTAAAACCAACCAACCAAATGGAGCTGCAGTCCGTTTGCATCAGTAGGTGTTAGACATCTTCATCTTAACTTGTGTGGAACTGAACTAGAAATAGAGAGGCTGAGCAAAGCCAAGTCCGTCACAGCAGTGTGTGTTATGACAGCGTAGCAATAAAGCCTTTCTCAGCTCTAAGGAAGTCTGCCGGGGACCTTTTACATTACTGCCTCCAGGAAAGGGGGACAAAAGAGGTTTCTTCTAGTTCTGAAGCTGGAGCCACCTTGTTTTTCTTTACATTCTGTGTCTGAAACCATTCTGCAGCCCTCCTATGGCCCCGGCTGCTACCAAAGACACCAGAGCAACACAGTTTACTTACAGGGCAGAACGGTGTTTTAATCAGGTCACGGAAAAGGCCTCCCACTCCCACCCAGCCCCCCGACAGCTTCTCACTAGCGATAATGCACGACCACTGCAGGGAACCCACTTGCTCACACATTAGTGCCATTGGGTTGTTGACACATCCATTGACGATCTGTGCGCCTCTTCCAACAGTGACTCCTTTGAATGTCTTATCGTCCCACACTCGGCCACCAATTCTGTCTTTTGCTTCTAAGATGATGACCTATGACACAGAATCACGGAGAATCATCTGGTTGTGAGAGACCTTTAAGATCCTCGAGTCCAACTGTTCCCCCTGCACTGCCAGAGCCCCTAAACCCTGTCCCTCAGTGCCACATCTCCATGTCACAATGCAGCTTGGTAAATTGTCAGATTAGATGGCATTAAAGCTGGAGACCTTTTCAGGCACTCTTCAGGCTGAAGTTTAAGGCATGCTACAAGCTATTAAACACAATGATCCTGGTGCAGTTCACATCCGAGGAAGTCTGTACACCTTTTGGAGAAATTTATTCCTGGGATATTCCAAGAAAACCCCATTCTCATCTATTTCCACCATTCATAATATGCCCTTCAGCATCCAGGACTAGTCGCAGATGCAGGATACTGGACTAGATGGAGTCTGATGGACTGTGTTTACCCTCACGTTATCTTTTTATTTTTAGAGAAAGTCTTTTTAGAGAGACTCCAAACTCCAAATTTTTAGAGAAACTAGAGAGTTTAGAGAAACTCTCCAGAACAGTGGAAAGGAACACTGTGTATATATATAAAAACATATATAACATATTTTATATCTTAAAAAGAGGGTTCTGCCAGTTGATGTGTTTTACTGCAGGATACCTTCCCACAGGACTTGATGTACAGAAAGGCTGCACTGCAATTTGCTATTTAGCAACCAAAAAATGAGATAACGGGCCTATAGGATTCAGGGATTTATATAAATATAAC